>NW_026736686.1:0-62000 GCF_949786415.1 Peromyscus eremicus | reverse complement strand
GTTCAACTCTGCTTAGGAAACTGACAAGAACATTAGCTCCTCAACAGTCCGATACACTGTACTTGCTGGGAACGGACCGAGTGCTATTTGCACTATGTATGGCAATGGGAGCGCAATAGTGACTTTCCTTACCAGAAAACAACTCTTGCTCGTAGGACCAGAAACTGCATGTGATTCAACTCCATTTAGGACTGGGAAAGAAACGCTAGCTCGCCTTACATGAAACACACTCTGCTTTTGAGAAAAGAGCACTCTTCTACTCTACTGTGTTTCTTATGGGGTCCGAACAGTGAGCTTGCTCAGAACAAAAGAACTGTGCTTCCTACACACACGGGCCATATCTAGTTCAACTCTGCTTAGGAAACTGACAAGAACAGTAGATCCTCTTCAGTCCAATACACTGTACTTGCTGGGAACAGATGGGAGTGCTACTTGCACTGTGTACGGCAATGGGAGCACAATAGTGACTTTCCTTACCAGAAAACAACTCTTGCTCATAGGACCAGAAACTGCATGTGATTCAACTCCATTTAGGACTGGGAAACAAATGCTAGCTCGCCTTACAAGTAACACAATCTGCTTTAGAGAAAAGAGCACTCTTCTACTCTATTGTGTTTCCTATGTGGTCCGAACAGTGAGCTTGCTCAGAACAAAAAAACTGTGCTTCCTACGCACACGGCCATATCTAGTTCAATTCTGCTTATAAACCTGACAAGAACAGTAGATCCTCTTCAGTCCAATACACTGTACTTGCTGGGAACAGACGCCAGTGCTATTTGTCCTGTGTATGGCAATGGCAGCGCAATAGTGACTCTTCTTACCAGAAAGCAACTCTTGCTCGTAGGACCAGAACCTGCATGTGATTCAACTCCATTTAGGACTAGAAAACAAACGTAATCTCGCCTTACAAGAAGCACACTCTGCTTTTGAGAAAAGAGCACTCTTCTACTCTACTGTGTTTCCTATGGGGTCCAAACAGTGAGCTTGCTAAGAACAGAAAACTGTGCTTCCTACACACACGGGCCATATCTAGTTCAACTCTGCTTAGGAAACTGACAAGAACAGTAGCTTCTCTTCAGTCCAATACACTGTACTTGCTGGGAACAGACGCCAGTGCTATTTGCACTGTGTATGGCAATGGGAGCACAAGAGTGACTCTTCTTACCAGAAAAAACTCTTGCTCATAGGACCAGAAACTGTATGTAGTTCAACTCCATTTAGGACTGGGAAACAAACGCTAGCTCACCTTACCAGAAACACACTCTGCTTTTGAGAAAAGAGCACTCTTCTACTCTACTGTGTTTCCTATGGGGTCCAAACAGTGAGTTTGCTCAGAACAGAAAACTTTGCTTCCTACACACGGACCATATCTAGTTCAACTCTGCTTAGGAAATTGACAAGAACAGTAGTTCCTTTTCAGTCCGATACACTGTAATTGCTGGAAACAGACGGGTGTGCTATTTGCACTATGTATGGCAATGGGAGCGCAATAGTGACTTTCCTTACCAGAAAACAACTCTTGCTCGTAGGACCAGAAACTGCATGTGATTCAACTCCATTTAACTGGGAAACAAATGCTAGCTCGCCTTACAAGAAACACACTCTGCTTTTGAGAAAAGAGCACTCTTCTACTCTACTGTGTTTCCGATGTGGTCAAAACAGTTAGCTTGCGCAAAACAAAAGAACTGAGCATCCTACACACACGGGCCATATCTCGTTCAACTATGCTTTCGAAACTGACAAGAACAGTAGCTCCTATTCAGTCCAATACACTGTACTTGCTGGGAACAGACGCGAGTGCTATTTGCACTGTGTATGGCAATAGTAGCGCAATAGTGACTCTTCTTACCAGAAAACAACTCTTGCTCGTGGGACCAAAAACTGCATGTGACTCAACTCCATTTAGGACTGGAAAACAAACGCTAGCTCGCCTTACAAGAAACACTCTCTGCTTTAGAGAAAAGAGCACTCTTCTACTCTACTGTGTTTCCTATAGGGCCAGAACAGTGAGCTTTCTGAGAACAAAAGAACTGTGCTTCCTGCCCACACGGCCATATCTAGTTCAACTCTGCTTAGGAACCTGACAAGAACAGTAGATCCTCTTCAGTCCAATACACTGTACATGCTGGGAACCGACGCCAGTGCTATTTGCCCTGTGTATGACAATTGGAGCGCAATAGTGACTCTTCTTGCCAGAAAACAACTCTTGCTCATAAGACCAGAAACTGCATGTGATTCAACTCCATTTAGGACTGGGAAACAAACGCGAGCTTACCTTACATGAAAAACACTCTGCTTTAGAGAAAAGAGCACTCTTCTACTCTACTGTGTTTCCTATGGGGTCCAAAGAGTGAGCTTGCTCAGAACAAAAGAACTGTGCTTCCTACACACATGGACCATATCTAGTTCAACTCTGCTTAGGAAACTGACAAGAATAGTAGCTCCTATTCAGTCCAATACACTGTACTTGCTGGGAACAGACAACAGTGCTATTTGTCCTGTGTATGGCATTGCAGCACAATAGTGACTCTTCTTACGAGAAAAGATCTCTTGCTCGTAGGACCAGAAACTGCATGGGATTCAACTCCATTTAGGACTAGGAAACAAACACTAGCTCGCCTTACAAGAAACACACTCTGCTTTTGAGAAAAGAGCACTCTTCTACTCTAAAGTGTTTCCTATAGGGCCAGAACAGTGAGCTTGCTGAGAACAAAAGAACTGTGCTTCCTACACACACGGGCCATATCTAGTTCAACTCTGCTTAGGAAACTAACAAGAACAGTAGCTCCTCTTCAGTCCGATACACTGTAATAGCTGGGAACACACGCGAGTGCTATTTGCAATTTGTATGTCAATGAGAGCGCAATAGTGACTTTCCTTACCAGAAAACAACTCTTGCTCATAGGACCAGAAACTGCATGTGATTCAACTCCATTTAGGACTGGGAAACAAATGCTAGCTCGTCTTACATGAAACACACACTGCTTTTGAGAAAAGAGCACTCTTCTACTCTACTGTGTTTCCTATGGGGTCCAAACAGTGAGCTTGCTAAGAACAGAAAACTGTGCTTCCTACACACGGACCACATCTAGTTCAACTCTGCTTAGGAAATTGACAAGAACAGTAGCTCCTTTTTCAGTCCGATACACTGTAAATGCTGGGAACAGACGGGTGTGCTATTTGCACTGTGTATGGCAATGGGAGCGCAATAGTGACTTTCCTTACCAGAAAACAACTCTTGCTCGTAGGACCAGAAACTACATGTGATTCAACTCCATTTAACTGGGAAACAAATGCTAGCTCGCCTTACAAGAAACACACTCTGCTTTTGAGAAAAGAGCACTCTTCTACTCTACTGTGTTTCCGATGTGGTCAAAACAGTGTGCTTGCGCAAAACAAAAGAACTGAGCATCCTACACACACTGGCCATATCTCGTTCAACTCTGCTTAGGAAACAGACAAGAACAATAGCTCCTCTTCAGTCCGATACACTGTACTTGCTATGAACAGACGCAAGTGCTATTTGCACTGTGTATGGTAATGGGAGCACAATAGTGACTTCCTTACCATAAAACAACTCTTGCTCGTAGGACCAGTAACTGCATGTGATTTAACTCCATTTAGGTCTGGGAAACAACCGCTAGCTCGCCTTACAAGAAACACACTCTGTTTTTGAGAAAAGAGCACTGTTCTACTCTACTGTGTTTCCTATAGGGCCAGAACAGTGAGCTTGCTGAGAACAAAAGAACTGTGCTTCCTACACACACGGATCATATCTAGTTCAACTATGCTTTGGAAACTGACAGGAACAGTAGATCCTATTCAGTCCAATACACTATACTTGCTGGGAACAGACGCGAGTGCTATTTGCACTGTGTATGGCAATAGGAGCACAATAGTGACTCTTCTTACCAGAAAACAACTCTTGCTCGTGGGACCAAAAACTGCATGTGACTCAACTCCATTTAGGACTGGAAAACAAACGCTAGCTTGCCTTAGAAGAAACACTCTCTGCTTTAGAGAAAAGAGCACTCTTCTACTCTACTGTGTTTCCTATAGGGCCAGAACATTGAGATTGCTGAGAACAAAAGAACTGTGCTTCCTACACACATGGACCATATCTAGTTCAACTCTGCTTAGGAAACTGACAAGAACAGTAGCTCCTATTCAGTCCAATACACTGTACTTGCTGGGAACAGACAACAGTGCTATTTGTCCTGTGTATGGCAATGGTAGCACAATAGTGACTCTTCTTACGAGAAAAGATCTCTTGCTCGTAGGACCAGAAACTGCATGTGATTCAACTCCATTTATGACTGGGAAACAAACGCTAGCTCACCGTACAAGAAACACACTCTGCTTTTGAGAAAAGAGCACTCTTCTACTCTAAAGTGTTTCCTATAGGGGCCAGAACAGTGAGCTTGCTGAGAACAAAAAGAACTGTGCTTCCTACACACACGGGCCATATCTAGTTCAACTCTGCTTAGGAAACTAACAAGAACAGTAGCTCCTCTTCAGTCCGATACACTGTAATAGCTGGGAACACACGCGAGTGCTATTTGCACTTTGTATGTCAATGAGAGCGCAATAGTGACTTTCCTTACCAGAAAACAATACTCTTGCTCCTAGGACCAGAAACTTCATGATGATTCAACTCAGGACTGGGAAACAAATGCTAGCTCGCCTTACATGAAATACACACTGCTTTTGAGAAAAGAGCACTCTTCTACTCTACTGTGTTATCTATGGGGTCCGAAAAGTGAGCTTGCTCAGAACAAAAGAACTGTGCTTCCTACACACACGGGCCATATCCAGTTCAACTCTGCTTAGGAAACTGACATGAACAGTAGATCCTCTTCAGTCCAATACACTGTTCTTGCTGGGAACAAATGCAAGTGCTATTTGCACTGTGTATGGCAATGGGAGTGCAATAGTGACTCTTCTTACCAGAAAAAAACTCTTGCTCGTAGGACCAAAAACTGCATGTGTCTCAACTCCATTTAGGACTGGGAAAGAAACGCTAGCTCGCCTTACAAGAAAAACACTCTGCTTTTGAGAAAGAGCACTGCTGTGGGATGTATGGCAAATGTGTTGCTAATTAATCAATAAAACACTGATTGTCCGTTGGCTAGGCAGGAAGTGTAGGCGGGGCAAGGAGGAGAATAAAGCAGAGAAGTGGAAGGCCGAGAGAGAGACACTGCCTACCGCCATCAGGACAAGGAAGATGTAAGGTACCAGTAAGCCACGAGCCATATGGCAAAGTAAAAATTAATAGAAATCTGCTAAATATAAGAGTAAGAGCTAGACAATAACAGGCCTTAGCTAATGGCCAAGCAGTTTAAATAATGTAAGAGTCTTTGTGTTTATTTTATAAGTGGGCTCTGAGACTGTCGGGACTTGGTGGTGGGAGCTGGAGAGAAATTCTCCAGCAACAAATGGCGTCCAATGTGTTGGCAAGAGTTTCCACCTAAAAACTGAGAAAAAAGATTCTAAAACGGAGCTAAAAACAGCTCCTAGTTGTCTCTTTCAAGCTAGTGGCAGCCTGCGTGTTTGAGCTACTATGGCGGGTTCCTGGCGTGCATGCTTGACCTGCAGTATGGCGGGAATGAGGCCTCTGCAAGTGGCACATTAAGCTGTGTGGTGGATTTAGCCTTTGCTAGTACAAAACAAAACAAAACAAAAAAAAAAAGAGATTTCTGGGCTACACGCTGCTTTGATAGAAGCAGAGACCCACTATTTCTGAGAGTTGATGGCTCCCAGAGCTGGTGGAAAATGTAGCCATGTTGGGAAGCCAAGTTGGGCGGAGCCAGCAGCCACAGCTGCTGCAGTTTAAAGCAATAGATTCACAATAAGACAGATTCAGATGTAATAGTTTACAATGTGTGTAAAAGATACGTAGGCTTGAAAGAGACAAAAAAGGTGATATATAGAGTTATAGAAACAAATACATAGTTTTAAAAAATAAAGTCATTAAAGAGACAGTAAAGGTAGTATAAAAAATAAGCCACGTAAAAATGGATATTACACAGAGAATCTGGATTGTGTTGTCGTTGGGACTTTTAACTGCAGAAAAACATTTGATTGTAAAAGCTGTAGAGTTATGCCAAAATGTATATTTCAAAGATACCTTGACTTCAAAATTTGGATGTAAGGATATGTTGCTTTGGAAAAGAGTCTCTTTTGTTTCCACAGAAAGCCAGAGGCTATGGATTTGTTCAAGATTAAGATACATCAGGTTTGACCAGCCAAGACCCCCTGAAGGTCTCCTATGACACCATGGCCCAGATGATCCAACATCCAGAATGGTTTAAAGGCATCTGGCTCAGACGATACAGCCTCATGGACTATTCCATAATTCTAAATTTTTTTTTGTTTCCCCACAAGATACAGCGCCCCCTTCCAGCAGGAAGTAGTAAGAGAAGCTACGCCCAAATTCCAAATTATATGTAATTTTACTTTGTTAAGGTTAAAACCTTCCTTTTTGAAAAAAAAAAAGGGGGAAGTGCTGTGGGATGTATGGCAAATGTGTTGCTAATTAATCAATAAAACACTGATTGGCCGTTGGCTAGGCAGGAAGTGTAGGCGGGGCAAGGAGGAGAATAAAGCGGGGAAGTGGAAGGCTGAGAGAGAGACACTGCCAGCCGCCATCAGGACAAGGAAGATGTAAGGTACCAGTAAGCCATGAGCCATGTGGCAAAGTAAAGATTAATAGAAATGGGCTAAATATAAGAGTAAGAGCTAGACAATAACAGGACTGAGCTAATGGCCAAGCAGTTTAAATAATGTAAGAGTCTGTGTGTTTATTTTATAAGTGGGCTCTGAGACTGGCGGGACTTGGTGGTGGGAGCTGGAGAGAAATTCTACAGCAACAGAGCACTCTTCTACTCTACTGTGTTTCCTATGGGGTCCAAACAGTGAGCTTTCTCAGAACAAAAGAACTGTGCTTCCTACACACATGGACCATATCTAGTTCAACTCTGCTTAGGAAACTGACAAGAACAGTAGCTCCTATTCAGTCCAATACACTGTACTTGCTGGGAACAGATGCGAGTGCTATTTGCACTGTGTATGGAATTTGGAGCGCAATAGTGACTCTTCTTACCAGAAAACAACTCTTGCTTGTAGGAACAAAAACTGCTTGTGACTCAACTCCATTTATGACTGGGAAACAAACGCTAGCTCGCCTTACAAGAAACACACTCTGCTTTAGAGAAAAGAGCACTCTTCTACTCTACTGTGTTTCCTATAGGGCCAGAACAGTGAGCTTGCTCAGAACAAGAGAACTGTGCTTCCTACACACACGGGATATATCTCGTTCAACTCTGCTTAGGAAACTGACAAGAACAGTAGCTCCTCTTCAGTCCGATACACTGTACTTGCTGGGAACAGACGCGAGTGCTATTTGCACTGTGTATGGCAGTGGGAACACAATAGTGACTTTCCTTACCAGAAAACAACTCTTGCTTGTAGGACGAGAAACTGCATGTGATTCAACTCCATTTAGGACTGGGAAACAAACGCTAGCTCGCCTTACAAGAAACACACTCTGCTTTTGAGAAAAGAGCACTCTTCTACTCTACTGTGTTTCCTATAGGGAAAGAACAGTGAGCTTGCTCAGAACAAAGAACTGTGCTTCCTACACACATGGCCGTATCTAGTTCAATTCTGCTTAGGAAACTGACAAGAACAGTAGATCCTCTTCAGTCCAATACACGGTACATGCTGGGAACAGACGCCAGTGCTATTTGCCCTGTGTAAAACAATGGGAGCACAATAGTGACCCGTCTTACCAGAAAACAACTCTTGCTCGTAGGACCAGAAACTGCATGTGATTCAACTCCATTTAGGACTGGGAAACAAACGCTAGCTCGCCTTACAAGAAACAAACTCTGCTTCTGAGAAAAGAGCACTCTTCTACTCTTCTGTGTTTCCTATAGGGCCAGAACAGTGAGCTTGCTCAGAACAAAAGAACTGTGCTTTCTACACACACGGGCCATATCTAGTTCAACTCTGCTTAGGAAACTGACAAGAACAGTAGCTCCTCTTCGGTCCAATACACTGTACTTGCAAAGAACAGTAGCAAGAGTTGTTTGCACTGTGTATGGCAGTAGCATCGCAATAGTGACTCTTCTTACCAGAAAACAACTCTTGCTCATAGGACAAGAACCTCCATGTAATTCAACTCCATTTAGGACTGGGAAACAAACGCTAGCTCACCTTACAAGAAACACAATCTGCTTTGAGAAATGAGCACACTTCTACTCTTCTGTGTTTCCTATAGGGCCAGAACAATGAGCTTGCTCAGAACAAAAGAACTGTGCTTCCTACACACACAGGCTATATCTAGTTCAACTCTGCTTAGGAAACTGACAAGAACAGTAGCTCCTCTTCAGTCCAATACACTGTACTTGCTGGGAGCAGACGCGAGTGCTATTTGCACTGTGTATGGCAAAGGGAGCGAAATAGTGACTCTTCTTACCAGAAAACAACTCTTGCTCGTAGGACCAGAAACTGCATGGGATTCAACTCCATTTCTGACTGGGAAACAAACTCTATCTCGCCTTACAAGAAACACACTCTGCTTTTGAGAAAAGAGCACTCATCTACTCTATTGTGTTTCCTATAGGGCCAAAACAGTGAGCTTGCTCAGAACAAAAGAAATGTGCTTCCTACACACACGGTCATATCTAGTTCAATTCTGCTTAAAAAACTGACAAGAATAGTAGATCCTCTTCAGTCCAATACACTGTACTTGCTGGGAACAGATGCGAGTGCTCTTTGCCCTGTGTATGACAATGGGAGCGCAATAGTGACTCTTCTTAACAGAAAAGAACTCTTGCTCGTAGGACCAGAAACTGCATGGGATTCAACTCCATTTCTGACTGGGAAACAAACACTAGCATGCCTTACAAGAAACACACTCTGCTTTTGTGAAAAGGACACTCGTCTACTCTAATGTGTTTACGATAGGGCCCAAACAATGAGCTTGCTCAGAACAAAAGAACTGTGCATCCTACACACACGGCCATATCTAGTTCAATTCTGCTTAGAAAACTGACAAGAACAGTAGATCCTCTTCAGTCCAATACACTGTACATGCTGGGAATAGACGCCAGTGCTATTTGCCCTGTGTATGACAATGGGAGCGCAATAGTGACTCTTCTTACCAGAAAACAACTCTTGCTCGTAGGACCAGAAACTGCATGTGATTCAACTCCATTTAGGACTGGGAAACAAACGTTAGCTCGCCTTACAAGAAACACACTCTGCTTTTGAGAAAAGAGCACTCTTCTACTCTACAGTGTTTCCTATCGGGCCAGAACAGTGAGCTTGCTGAGAACAAAAGAACTGTGCTTCCTACACACACGGGCCATATCTAGTTCAACTCTGCTTAGGAAACTGACAAGAACAGTAGATCCTCTTCAGTCCAATACACTGTACTTGCTGGGAACAGACGCGAGTGCTATTTGTCCTCTATATGGCAATGGGAGCACAATAGTGACTCTTCTCACCACAAAACACCTCTTGCTCTTAGGACCAGAAACTGCATGGGATTCAACTCCATTTCGGACTCGGAAACAAACGCTACCTCGCCTTACAAGAAACACACTCTGCTTTTGAGAAAAGAGCACTCTTCTACTCTACTGTGTTTCCTATAGGGCCAGAATAGTGAGATGGTCAGAACAAAAGAACTGTGTTTCCTACACACACGGGCCATATCTAGATCAATTCTGCTTAGGAAACTGACAAGGACAGTAGATCCTCTTCAGTCAAATACACTGTACATGCTCGGAACAGACGCCAGTGCTATTTGCCCTGTGTATGACAATGGGAGCACAATAGTGACTCTTCTTACCAGAAAACAACTCTTGCTCGTAGGACCAGAAACTGCATGTGATTCAACTCCATTTAGGACTGAAAAACAAACACTAGCATGCCTTACAAGAAACACACTCTGCTTTTGTGAAAAGGACACTCTTCTACTCTAATGTGTTTATGATAGGGCCAAAACAGTGAGCTTGCTCAGAACAAAAGAAGTGTGCATCCTACACACACGGCCATATCTAGTTCAATTCTGCTTAGGAAACTGACAAGAACAGTAGATCCTCTTCAGTCCAATACACTGTACATGCTGGGAATAAACGCCAGTGCTATTTGGCCTGTGTATGACAATGGGAGCACAATAGTGACTCTTCTTACCAGAAAACAACTCTTGCTCGTAGGACCAGAAACTTCATGGCATTCAACTCCATTTAGGACTGGGAAACAAACGTTAGCTCGCCTTACAAGAAACACACTCTGCTTTTGAGAAAAGAGCACTCTTCTACTCTACTGTGTTTCCTTTGGGGTCCAAACAGTGAGCTTGCTCAGAACAAAAGAACTGTGCTTCCTAAACACACGGGCCATATCTAGTTCAACTCTGCTTAGGAAACTGACAAGAACAGTAGATCCTCTTTAGTCCAATACACTGTACTTGCTGGGAACAGACGCGAGTGCTATTTGTCCTCTATATGGCAATGGGAGCACAATAGTGACCCTTCTCACCACAAAACACCTCTTGCTCTTAGGACCAGAAACTGCATGGGATTCAACTCCATTTCTGACTGGGAAACAAACGCTAGCTCGCCTTACAAGAAACACACTCTGCTTTTGAGAAAAGAGCACTCTTCTACTCTACTGTGTTTCCTATGGTGTCTGAACAGTAAGCTTGCTCACAACAAAAGAACTGTGCTTCCTACACACAGGGGCCATATCTAGTTCAACTCTGCTTAGGAAACTGACAAGAACAGTAGCTCATCTTCAGTCCAATACACTGTACTTGCTGTGAACAGACGCCAGTGCTATTTGCACTGTGTATGGCAATGGGAACGCAATAGTGACTCTTCTTACCAGAAAACAAATCTTGCTCGTAGGACCCAAAACTACATGTGATTCAACTCCATTTAGGATTGGGAAACAAACGCTAGCTCGCCTTACAAGAAACACACTCTACTTTTGAGAAAAGAGCAGTCTTCTACTCTATTGTGTTTCCTAAAGGGCCAAAACAGTGAGCTTGCTCAGAACAAAAGAACTGTGCTTCCTACACACACGGTCATATCTAGTTCAATTCTGCTTAGAAAACTGCCAAGAACAGTAGCTCCTCTTCAGTCCAATGCACTGTACTTGCTGGGAACAGATGCGAGTGCTATTTGTACTGTGTATGGCAATGGGAGCGCAATGTGACTTTCCTTACCAGAAAACAACTCTTGCTCATCGGACCAAAAACTGCATGTGATTCAACTCCATTTAGGAGTGGGAAACAAACACTAGCTCGCCTTACAAGAAACACACTCTGCTTTTGAGAAAAGAACACTCTTCTACTCTACTGTGTTTCCTATAGGGCCAGAATAGTGAGCTTGCTCAGAAAAAAAGAACTGTGCTTCCTACACAAATGGCATTATCTAGTTCAATTCTGCTTGGGAAACTGACAAGAACAGTAGATCCTCTTCATTCCAATACACTGTACATGCTGGGAATAGACGCCAGTGCTATTTGCCCTGTGTTTGACAATGGGAGCGCAACAGTGACTCTTCTTACCAGAAAACAACTCTTGCTCATAGGACCAGAAACTGCATGTGATTCAACTCCATTTAGGACTGGGAAACAAACGCTAGCTCTCCTTACAAGAAACACACTCTGCTTTTGAGAAAAGAGCACTCTTCTACTCTACTGTTTTTCCTATAGGGCCAGAATAGTGAGCTTGCTAAGAACAAAAGAACTGTGCTTCCTACACACACGGGCTATATCTAGTTCAACTCTGCTTAGGAAACTGACAAGAACAGTTGGTCCTCTTCAGTCCAATACACTGTACATGCTGGGAACAGACGCCAGTGCTATTTGCCCTGTGTATGATAATGGTAGCGCAATAGAGACTCTTCTTACCAGAAAACAACTGTTGCTCGTAGGACCTGAAACTGCATGGGATTCAACTCCATTTCGGACTGGGAAACAAACGCTAGCTCGCCTTACAAGAAACACACTCTGCTTTTGAGAAAAGAGCACTCTTCTACTCTACGGTGTTTTCTATGGGGTCTGAAGAGTGAGCTTGCTCAGAAAAAAAGAACTGTGCTTCCTACACAAACGCTATTATCTAGTTCAATTCTGCTCAGGAAACTTACAAGAACAGTAGATCCTCTTCATTCCAATACACTGTACATGCTGGGAATAGACGCCAGTGCTATTTGCCCTGTGTTTGACAATGGGAGCGCAACAGTGTCTCTTCTTACCAGAAAACAACTCTTGCTGGTAGGACAAGAAACTGCATGTGATTCAACTCCATTTAGGACTGGGAAACAAACGCTAGCTCGCCTTACAAGAAACACACTCTCCTTTTGAGAAAAGAGCACTCTTCTACTCTACTGTGTTTCCTATAGGCCCAGAATAGTGAGGTTGCTAAGAACAAAAGAACTGTGCTTCCTACACACACGGGCTATATCTAGTTCAACTCTGCTTAGGAAACTGACAAGAACAGTTGGTCCTCTTCAGTCCAATACACTGTACATGCTGGGAACAGACGCCAGTGCTATTTGCCCTGTGTATGATAATGGGAGCGCAATAGAGACTCTTCTTACCAGAAAACAACTCTTGCTCGTAGGTTCCGAAACTGCATGGGATTCAACTCCATTTCTGACTGGGAAACAAACACTACCTCCACTTACAAGAAACACACTCTGCTTTTGAGAAAAGAGCACTCTTCTACTCTAAGGTGTTTCCTATGGGGTCCGAACAGTGAGCTTGCTCAGAACAAAAGAACTCTGTTTCCTACACACAGGGGCCATGTCCAGTTCAATTCTGCTTAGCAAACTGACAAGAACAGTAGCTCATCTACAGCCCAATACACTGTACTTGCTGCGAATAGACGTGAGTGCTATTTGCACTGTGTATGGCAATGGGAGCCCAATAGTGACTCTTCTTACCAGAAAACAACTCTTGCTCTTAGGACCAGAAACTGCATGGGATTCAACTCCATTTAGGACTGGGAAACAAATGCTAGCTCTCCTTAAAAGAAACACACTCTGCTTTTGAGAAAAGAGCACTCTTCTACTCTACTGTGTTTCCTATAGGGCCAGAATAGTGAGCTTGCTAAGAACAAAAGAACTGTGCTTCCTACACACACGGGCTATATCTAGTTCAACTCTGCTTAGGAAACTGACAAGAACAGTTGGTCCTCTTCAGTCCAATACACTGTACTTGCTGGGAACAGACAACAGTGCTATTTGTCCTGTGTATGGCAATGGTAGCACAATAGTGACTCTTCTTACGAGAAAAGATCTCTTGCTCGTAGGACCAGAAACTGCATGTGATTCAACTCCATTTATGACTGGGAAACAAACGCTAGCTCACCGTACAAGAAACACACTCTGCTTTTGAGAAAAGAGCACTCTTCTACTCTAAAGTGTTTCCTATAGGGCCAGAACAGTGAGCTTGCTGAGAACAAAAGAACTGTGCTTCCTACACACACGGGCCATATCTAGTTCAACTCTGCTTAGGAAACTAACAAGAACAGTAGCTCCTCTTCAGTCCGATACACTGTAATAGCTGGGAACACACGCGAGTGCTATTTGCACTTTGTATGTCAATGAGAGCGCAATAGTGACTTTCCTTACCAGAAAACAACTCTTGCTCCTAGGACCAGAAACTTCATGTGATTCAACTCCATTTAGGACTGGGAAACAAATGCTAGCTCGCCTTACATGAAATACACACTGCTTTTGAGAAAAGAGCACTCTTCTACTCTACTGTGTTATCTATGGGGTCCGAAAAGTGAGCTTGCTCAGAACAAAAGAACTGTGCTTCCTACACACACGGGCCATATCCAGTTCAACTCTGCTTAGGAAACTGACATGAACAGTAGATCCTCTTCAGTCCAATACACTGTTCTTGCTGGGAACAAATGCAAGTGCTATTTGCACTGTGTATGGCAATGGGAGTGCAATAGTGACTCTTCTTACCAGAAAAAAACTCTTGCTCGTAGGACCAAAAACTGCATGTGTCTCAACTCCATTTAGGACTGGGAAAGAAACGCTAGCTCGCCTTACAAGAAAAACACTCTGCTTTTGAGAAAAGAGCACTGCTGTGGGATGTATGGCAAATGTGTTGCTAATTAATCAATAAAACACTGATTGTCCGTTGGCTAGGCAGGAAGTGTAGGCGGGGCAAGGAGGAGAATAAAGCAGAGAAGTGGAAGGCCGAGAGAGAGACACTGCCTACCGCCATCAGGACAAGGAAGATGTAAGGTACCAGTAAGCCACGAGCCATATGGCAAAGTAAAAATTAATAGAAATCTGCTAAATATAAGAGTAAGAGCTAGACAATAACAGGCCTTAGCTAATGGCCAAGCAGTTTAAATAATGTAAGAGTCTTTGTGTTTATTTTATAAGTGGGCTCTGAGACTGTCGGGACTTGGTGGTGGGAGCTGGAGAGAAATTCTCCAGCAACAAATGGCGTCCAATGTGTTGGCAAGAGTTTCCACCTAAAAACTGAGAAAAAAGATTCTAAAACGGAGCTAAAAACAGCTCCTAGTTGTCTCTTTCAAGCTAGTGGCAGCCTGCGTGTTTGAGCTACTATGGCGGGTTCCTGGCGTGCATGCTTGACCTGCAGTATGGCGGGAATGAGGCCTCTGCAAGTGGCACATTAAGCTGTGTGGTGGATTTAGCCTTTGCTAGTACAAAACAAAACAAAACAAAAAAAAAAAAGAGATTTCTGGGCTACACGCTGCTTTGATAGAAGCAGAGACCCACTATTTCTGAGAGTTGATGGCTCCCAGAGCTGGTGGAAAATGTAGCCATGTTGGGAAGCCAAGTTGGGCGGAGCCAGCAGCCACAGCTGCTGCAGTTTAAAGCAATAGATTCACAATAAGACAGATTCAGATGTAATAGTTTACAATGTGTGTAAAAGATACGTAGGCTTGAAAGAGACAAAAAAGGTGATATATAGAGTTATAGAAACAAATACATAGTTTTAAAAAATAAAGTCATTAAAGAGACAGTAAAGGTAGTATAAAAAATAAGCCACGTAAAAATGGATATTACACAGAGAATCTGGATTGTGTTGTCGTTGGGACTTTTAACTGCAGAAAAACATTTGATTGTAAAAGCTGTAGAGTTATGCCAAAATGTATATTTCAAAGATACCTTGACTTCAAAATTTGGATGTAAGGATATGTTGCTTTGGAAAAGAGTCTCTTTTGTTTCCACAGAAAGCCAGAGGCTATGGATTTGTTCAAGATTAAGATACATCAGGTTTGACCAGCCAAGACCCCCTGAAGGTCTCCTATGACACCATGGCCCAGATGATCCAACATCCAGAATGGTTTAAAGGCATCTGGCTCAGACGATACAGCCTCATGGACTATTCCATAATTCTAAATTTTTTTTTGTTTCCCCACAAGATACAGCGCCCCCTTCCAGCAGGAAGTAGTAAGAGAAGCTACGCCCAAATTCCAAATTATATGTAATTTTACTTTGTTAAGGTTAAAACCTTCCTTTTTGAAAAAAAAAAAGGGGGAAGTGCTGTGGGATGTATGGCAAATGTGTTGCTAATTAATCAATAAAACACTGATTGGCCGTTGGCTAGGCAGGAAGTGTAGGCGGGGCAAGGAGGAGAATAAAGCGGGGAAGTGGAAGGCTGAGAGAGAGACACTGCCAGCCGCCATCAGGACAAGGAAGATGTAAGGTACCAGTAAGCCATGAGCCATGTGGCAAAGTAAAGATTAATAGAAATGGGCTAAATATAAGAGTAAGAGCTAGACAATAACAGGACTGAGCTAATGGCCAAGCAGTTTAAATAATGTAAGAGTCTGTGTGTTTATTTTATAAGTGGGCTCTGAGACTGGCGGGACTTGGTGGTGGGAGCTGGAGAGAAATTCTACAGCAACAGAGCACTCTTCTACTCTACTGTGTTTCCTATGGGGTCCAAACAGTGAGCTTTCTCAGAACAAAAGAACTGTGCTTCCTACACACATGGACCATATCTAGTTCAACTCTGCTTAGGAAACTGACAAGAACAGTAGCTCCTATTCAGTCCAATACACTGTACTTGCTGGGAACAGATGCGAGTGCTATTTGCACTGTGTATGGAATTTGAAGCGCAATAGTGACTCTTCTTACCAGAAAACAACTCTTGCTTGTAGGAACAAAAACTGCTTGTGACTCAACTCCATTTATGACTGGGAAACAAACGCTAGCTCGCCTTACAAGAAACACACTCTGCTTTAGAGAAAAGAGCACTCTTCTACTCTACTGTGTTTCCTATAGGGCCAGAACAGTGAGCTTGCTCAGAACAAGAGAACTGTGCTTCCTACACACACGGGATATATCTCGTTCAACTCTGCTTAGGAAACTGACAAGAACAGTAGCTCCTCTTCAGTCCGATACACTGTACTTGCTGGGAACAGACGCGAGTGCTATTTGCACTGTGTATGGCAGTGGGAACACAATAGTGACTTTCCTTACCAGAAAACAACTCTTGCTTGTAGGACGAGAAACTGCATGTGATTCAACTCCATTTAGGACTGGGAAACAAACGCTAGCTCGCCTTACAAGAAACACACTCTGCTTTTGAGAAAAGAGCACTCTTCTACTCTACTGTGTTTCCTATAGGGAAAGAACAGTGAGCTTGCTCAGAACAAAGAACTGTGCTTCCTACACACATGGCCGTATCTAGTTCAATTCTGCTTAGGAAACTGACAAGAACAGTAGATCCTCTTCAGTCCAATACACGGTACATGCTGGGAACAGACGCCAGTGCTATTTGCCCTGTGTAAAACAATGGGAGCACAATAGTGACCCGTCTTACCAGAAAACAACTCTTGCTCGTAGGACCAGAAACTGCATGTGATTCAACTCCATTTAGGACTGGGAAACAAACGCTAGCTCGCCTTACAAGAAACAAACTCTGCTTCTGAGAAAAGAGCACTCTTCTACTCTTCTGTGTTTCCTATAGGGCCAGAACAGTGAGCTTGCTCAGAACAAAAGAACTGTGCTTTCTACACACACGGGCCATATCTAGTTCAACTCTGCTTAGGAAACTGACAAGAACAGTAGCTCCTCTTCGGTCCAATACACTGTACTTGCAAAGAACAGTAGCAAGAGTTGTTTGCACTGTGTATGGCAGTAGCATCGCAATAGTGACTCTTCTTACCAGAAAACAACTCTTGCTCATAGGACAAGAACCTCCATGTAATTCAACTCCATTTAGGACTGGGAAACAAACGCTAGCTCACCTTACAAGAAACACAATCTGCTTTGAGAAATGAGCACACTTCTACTCTTCTGTGTTTCCTATAGGGCCAGAACAATGAGCTTGCTCAGAACAAAAGAACTGTGCTTCCTACACACACAGGCTATATCTAGTTCAACTCTGCTTAGGAAACTGACAAGAACAGTAGCTCCTCTTCAGTCCAATACACTGTACTTGCTGGGAGCAGACGCGAGTGCTATTTGCACTGTGTATGGCAAAGGGAGCGAAATAGTGACTCTTCTTACCAGAAAACAACTCTTGCTCGTAGGACCAGAAACTGCATGGGATTCAACTCCATTTCTGACTGGGAAACAAACTCTATCTCGCCTTACAAGAAACACACTCTGCTTTTGAGAAAAGAGCACTCATCTACTCTATTGTGTTTCCTATAGGGCCAAAACAGTGAGCTTGCTCAGAACAAAAGAAATGTGCTTCCTACACACACGGTCATATCTAGTTCAATTCTGCTTAAAAAACTGACAAGAATAGTAGATCCTCTTCAGTCCAATACACTGTACTTGCTGGGAACAGATGCGAGTGCTCTTTGCCCTGTGTATGACAATGGGAGCGCAATAGTGACTCTTCTTAACAGAAAAGAACTCTTGCTCGTAGGACCAGAAACTGCATGGGATTCAACTCCATTTCTGACTGGGAAACAAACACTAGCATGCCTTACAAGAAACACACTCTGCTTTTGTGAAAAGGACACTCGTCTACTCTAATGTGTTTACGATAGGGCCCAAACAATGAGCTTGCTCAGAACAAAAGAACTGTGCATCCTACACACACGGCCATATCTAGTTCAATTCTGCTTAGAAAACTGACAAGAACAGTAGATCCTCTTCAGTCCAATACACTGTACATGCTGGGAATAGACGCCAGTGCTATTTGCCCTGTGTATGACAATGGGAGCGCAATAGTGACTCTTCTTACCAGAAAACAACTCTTGCTCGTAGGACCAGAAACTGCATGTGATTCAACTCCATTTAGGACTGGGAAACAAACGTTAGCTCGCCTTACAAGAAACACACTCTGCTTTTGAGAAAAGAGCACTCTTCTACTCTACAGTGTTTCCTATCGGGCCAGAACAGTGAGCTTGCTGAGAACAAAAGAACTGTGCTTCCTACACACACGGGCCATATCTAGTTCAACTCTGCTTAGGAAACTGACAAGAACAGTAGATCCTCTTCAGTCCAATACACTGTACTTGCTGGGAACAGACGCGAGTGCTATTTGTCCTCTATATGGCAATGGGAGCACAATAGTGACTCTTCTCACCACAAAACACCTCTTGCTCTTAGGACCAGAAACTGCATGGGATTCAACTCCATTTCGGACTCGGAAACAAACGCTACCTCGCCTTACAAGAAACACACTCTGCTTTTGAGAAAAGAGCACTCTTCTACTCTACTGTGTTTCCTATAGGGCCAGAATAGTGAGATGGTCAGAACAAAAGAACTGTGTTTCCTACACACACGGGCCATATCTAGATCAATTCTGCTTAGGAAACTGACAAGGACAGTAGATCCTCTTCAGTCAAATACACTGTACATGCTCGGAACAGACGCCAGTGCTATTTGCCCTGTGTATGACAATGGGAGCACAATAGTGACTCTTCTTACCAGAAAACAACTCTTGCTCGTAGGACCAGAAACTGCATGTGATTCAACTCCATTTAGGACTGAAAAACAAACACTAGCATGCCTTACAAGAAACACACTCTGCTTTTGTGAAAAGGACACTCTTCTACTCTAATGTGTTTATGATAGGGCCAAAACAGTGAGCTTGCTCAGAACAAAAGAAGTGTGCATCCTACACACACGGCCATATCTAGTTCAATTCTGCTTAGGAAACTGACAAGAAGAGTAGATCCTCTTCAGTCCAATACACTGTACATGCTGGGAATAAACGCCAGTGCTATTTGGCCTGTGTATGACAATGGGAGCACAATAGTGACTCTTCTTACCAGAAAACAACTCTTGCTCGTAGGACCAGAAACTTCATGGCATTCAACTCCATTTAGGACTGGGAAACAAACGTTAGCTCGCCTTACAAGAAACACACTCTGCTTTTGAGAAAAGAGCACTCTTCTACTCTACTGTGTTTCCTTTGGGGTCCAAACAGTGAGCTTGCTCAGAACAAAAGAACTGTGCTTCCTAAACACACGGGCCATATCTAGTTCAACTCTGCTTAGGAAACTGACAAGAACAGTAGATCCTCTTTAGTCCAATACACTGTACTTGCTGGGAACAGACGCGAGTGCTATTTGTCCTCTATATGGCAATGGGAGCACAATAGTGACCCTTCTCACCACAAAACACCTCTTGCTCTTAGGACCAGAAACTGCATGGGATTCAACTCCATTTCTGACTGGGAAACAAACGCTAGCTCGCCTTACAAGAAACACACTCTGCTTTTGAGAAAAGAGCACTCTTCTACTCTACTGTGTTTCCTATGGTGTCTGAACAGTAAGCTTGCTCACAACAAAAGAACTGTGCTTCCTACACACAGGGGCCATATCTAGTTCAACTCTGCTTAGGAAACTGACAAGAACAGTAGCTCATCTTCAGTCCAATACACTGTACTTGCTGTGAACAGACGCCAGTGCTATTTGCACTGTGTATGGCAATGGGAACGCAATAGTGACTCTTCTTACCAGAAAACAAATCTTGCTCGTAGGACCCAAAACTACATGTGATTCAACTCCATTTAGGATTGGGAAACAAACGCTAGCTCGCCTACAAGAAACACACTCTACTTTTGAGAAAAGAGCAGTCTTCTACTCTATTGTGTTTCCTAAAGGGCCAAAACAGTGAGCTTGCTCAGAACAAAAGAACTGTGCTTCCTACACACACGGTCATATCTAGTTCAATTCTGCTTAGAAAACTGCCAAGAACAGTAGCTCCTCTTCAGTCCAATGCACTGTACTTGCTGGAACAGATGCGAGTGCTATTTGTACTGTGTATGGCAATGGGAGCGCAATGTGACTTTCCTTACCAGAAAACAACTCTTGCTCATCGGACCAAAAACTGCATGTGATTCAACTCCATTTAGGAGTGGGAAACAAACACTAGCTCGCCTTACAAGAAACACACTCTGCTTTTGAGAAAAGAACACTCTTCTACTCTACTGTGTTTCCTATAGGGCCAGAATAGTGAGCTTGCTCAGAAAAAAAGAACTGTGCTTCCTACACAAATGGCATTATCTAGTTCAATTCTGCTTGGGAAACTGACAAGAACAGTAGATCCTCTTCATTCCAATACACTGTACATGCTGGGAATAGACGCCAGTGCTATTTGCCCTGTGTTTGACAATGGGAGCGCAACAGTGACTCTTCTTACCAGAAAACAACTCTTGCTCATAGGACCAGAAACTGCATGTGATTCAACTCCATTTAGGACTGGGAAACAAACGCTAGCTCTCCTTACAAGAAACACACTCTGCTTTTGAGAAAAGAGCACTCTTCTACTCTACTGTTTTTCCTATAGGGCCAGAATAGTGAGCTTGCTAAGAACAAAAGAACTGTGCTTCCTACACACACGGGCTATATCTAGTTCAACTCTGCTTAGGAAACTGACAAGAACAGTTGGTCCTCTTCAGTCCAATACACTGTACATGCTGGGAACAGACGCCAGTGCTATTTGCCCTGTGTATGATAATGGTAGCGCAATAGAGACTCTTCTTACCAGAAAACAACTGTTGCTCGTAGGACCTGAAACTGCATGGGATTCAACTCCATTTCGGACTGGGAAACAAACGCTAGCTCGCCTTACAAGAAACACACTCTGCTTTTGAGAAAAGAGCACTCTTCTACTCTACGGTGTTTTCTATGGGGTCTGAAGAGTGAGCTTGCTCAGAAAAAAAGAACTGTGCTTCCTACACAAACGCTATTATCTAGTTCAATTCTGCTCAGGAAACTTACAAGAACAGTAGATCCTCTTCATTCCAATACACTGTACATGCTGGGAATAGACGCCAGTGCTATTTGCCCTGTGTTTGACAATGGGAGCGCAACAGTGTCTCTTCTTACCAGAAAACAACTCTTGCTGGTAGGACAAGAAACTGCATGTGATTCAACTCCATTTAGGACTGGGAAACAAACGCTAGCTCGCCTTACAAGAAACACACTCTCCTTTTGAGAAAAGAGCACTCTTCTACTCTACTGTGTTTCCTATAGGCCCAGAATAGTGAGGTTGCTAAGAACAAAAGAACTGTGCTTCCTACACACACGGGCTATATCTAGTTCAACTCTGCTTAGGAAACTGACAAGAACAGTTGGTCCTCTTCAGTCCAATACACTGTACATGCTGGGAACAGACGCCAGTGCTATTTGCCCTGTGTATGATAATGGGAGCGCAATAGAGACTCTTCTTACCAGAAAACAACTCTTGCTCGTAGGTTCCGAAACTGCATGGGATTCAACTCCATTTCTGACTGGGAAACAAACACTACCTCCACTTACAAGAAACACACTCTGCTTTTGAGAAAAGAGCACTCTTCTACTCTAAGGTGTTTCCTATGGGGTCCGAACAGTGAGCTTGCTCAGAACAAAAGAACTCTGTTTCCTACACACAGGGGCCATGTCCAGTTCAATTCTGCTTAGCAAACTGACAAGAACAGTAGCTCATCTACAGCCCAATACACTGTACTTGCTGCGAATAGACGTGAGTGCTATTTGCACTGTGTATGGCAATGGGAGCCCAATAGTGACTCTTCTTACCAGAAAACAACTCTTGCTCTTAGGACCAGAAACTGCATGGGATTCAACTCCATTTAGGACTGGGAAACAAATGCTAGCTCTCCTTAAAAGAAACACACTCTGCTTTTGAGAAAAGAGCACTCTTCTACTCTACTGTGTTTCCTATAGGGCCAGAATAGTGAGCTTGCTAAGAACAAAAGAACTGTGCTTCCTACACACACGGGCTATATCTAGTTCAACTCTGCTTAGGAAACTGACAAGAACAGTTGGTCCTCTTCAGTCCAATACACTGTACATGCTGGGAACAGACGCCAGTGCTATTTGCCCTGTGTATGATAATGGGAGCGCAATAGAGACTCTTGTTACCAGAAAACAACTCTTGCTCGTAGGACCCGAAACTGCATGGGATTCAACTCCATTTCAGACAGGGAAACAAACGCTAGCTCGCCTTACAAGAAACACACTCTGCTTTTGAGAAAACAGCACTCTTCTACTCTACTGTGTTTCCTATGGGGTCTGAACAGTGTGCTTGCTCAGAACAAAAGAACTGTGTGCTTCCTACACACACGGGCCATATCTAGTTCAACTCTGCTTAGGAAACTGACAAGAACAGTAGCTCATCTTCAGTCCAATACACTGTACTTGCTGCGAACAGACGCGAGTGCTATTTGCACTGTGTATGGCAATGGGAGCACAATAGTGACTCTTCTTACCAGAAAACATCTCTTGCTTGCAGGACCAAAAACTACATGTGATTCAACTCCATTTAGGACTGGGAAACAAACTCTATCTCGCCTTACAAGAAACATACTCTGCTTTTGAGAAAAGAGCACTCTTCTACTCTATTGTGTTTCCTATAGGGCCAAAACAGTGAGCGTGCTCAGAACAAAAGAACTGTGCTTCCTACACACGGTCATATCTAGTTAAATTATGCTTAAAAAACTGACAAGAATAGTAGATCCTCTTCAGTCCAATACACTGAACTTGCTGGGAACAAACGCGAGTGCTATTTGCCCTGTGTATGACAATGGGAGCGCAATAGTGACTCTTCTTACCAGAAAACAACTCTTGCACATAGGACCAGAGACTGCATGGGAATCAACTCCATTTCTGACTGGGAAACAAACACTAGCTAGCCTTACAAGAAACACACTCTGCTTTTGAGAAAAGAGCACTCTTCTACTCTACAGTGTTTCCTATGGGATCCGAACAGTGCGCTTGCTGAGAAGATAACTCTTCTACTCTACTGTTTTTCCTATATTGCCAGAACAGTGAGTTTTCTGAGAACAAAAGAACTGTGCTTCCTACACAAACGGGCCATATCTAGTTCAACTCTGCTTAGGAAACTGACAAGAACAGTAGCTCCTCTTCAGTCCAATACACTGTACTTGCTGGGAACAGACGCGAGTGCTATTTGCAGTGTATGTGGCAATTGGAGCACAATACTGAATCTTCTTACCAGAAAACAACTCTTGCTCTTAGGACCAGAAACTGCATGGGATTCAACTCCATTTCGGACTTGGAAACAAACGCTAGCTCGCCTTACAAGAAACACACTCTGCTTTTGAGAAAAGAGCACTCTTCTACTCTACGGTGTTTTCTATGGGGTCTGAACAGTGAGCTTGCTCAGAAAAAAAGAACTGTGCTTCCTACACAAATGCTATTATCTAGTTCAATTCTGCTCGGGAAACTGACAAGAACAGTAGATCCTCTTCATTCCAATACACTGTACCTGCTGGGAATAGACGCCAGTGCTATTTGCCCTGTGTTTGACAATGGGAGCGCAACAGTGACTCTTCTTACCAGAAAACAACTCTTGCTGGTAGGACCAGAAACTGCATGTGATTCAACTCCATTTAGGACTGGGAAACAAACACTAGCTCGCCTTACAAGAAACACACTCTCCTTTTGAGAAAAGAGCACTCTTCTACTCTACTGTGTTTCCTATAGGCCCAGAATAGTGAGCTTGCTAAGAATAAAAGAAATGTGCTTCCTACACACACAGGCTATATATAGTTCAACTCTGCTTAGGAAACTGACAAGAACAGTTGGTCCTCTTCAGTCCAATACACTGTACATGCTGGGAACAGACGCCAGTGCTATTTGCCCTGTGTATGATAATGGGAGCACAATAGACACTCTTCTTACCAGAAAACAACTCTTGCTCGTAGGTTCCGAAACTGCATGGGATTCAACTCCATTTCTGACTGGAAAACAAACACTACCTCGACTTACAAGAAACACACTCTGCTTTTGAGAAAAGAGCACTCTTCTACTCTAAGGTATTTCCTATGGGGTCCGAACAGTGAGCTTGCTCAGAACAAAAGAACTGTGCTTCCTACACACAGGGGCCATGTCCAGTTCAATTCTGCTTAGCAATCTGACAAGAACAGTAGCTCATCTTCAGTCCAATACACTGTACTTGCTGCGAATAGACGTGAGTGCTATTTGCACTGTGTATGGCAATGGGAGCCCAATAGTGACTCTTCTTACCAGAAAACAACTCTTGCTCGTAGGACCAGAAACTGCATGGGATTCAACTCCATTTAGGACTGGGAAACAAACGCTAGTTCTCCTTACAAGAAACACACTCTGCTTTTGAGAAAAGAGCACTCCTCTACTCTACTGTGTTTCCTATAGGGCCAGAATAGTGAGCTTGCTAAGAACAAAAGAACTGTGCTGCCTACACACACGGGCTATATCTAGTTCAACTCTGCTTAGGAAACTGACAAGAACAGTTGATCCTCTTCAGTCCAATACACTGTACATGCTGGGAACAGACGCCAGTGCTATTTGCCCTGTGTATGATAATGGGAGCGCAATAGAGATTCTTCTTACCAGAAAACAACTCTTGCTCGTAGGACCCGAAACTGCATGGAATTCAACTCCATTTCAGACTGGGAAACAAACCCTAGCTCGCCTTACAAGAAACACACTCTGCTTTTGAGAAAACAGCACTCTTCTACTCTACTGTGTTTCCTATGGGGTCTGAACAGTGTGCTTGCTCAGAACAAAAGAACTGTGTGCTTCCTACACACAGGGGCCATATCTAGTTCAACTCTGCTTAGGAAACTGACAAGAACAGTAGCTCATCTTCAGTCCAATACACTGTACTTGCTGCGAACAGACGCGAGTGCTATTTGCACTGTGTATGGCAATGGGAGCGCAATAGTGACTCTTCTTACCAGAAAACATCTCTTGCTCGCAGGACCAAAAACTACATGTGATTCAACTCCATTTAGAACTGGGAAACAAACGCTAGCTCGCCTTACAAGAAACACACTCTGCTTTTGAGAAAAGAGCACTCTTCTACTCTTCTGTGTTTCCTATAGGGCCAGAAGAGTGAGCTTGCTCTGAACAAATGATTTGTGCTTCCTTAACACACGGGCCATATATAGTTCAACTCTGCTTAGGAAACTGACAAGAACAGTAGCTCCTCTTCAGTCTAATACACTGTACTTGCTGGGAACAAACGCGAGTGCTATTTGCCCTGTGTATAGGAATGGGAGTGCAATAGTGACTCTCCTTACCAGAAAACAACTCTTGCTTGTAGGACCAGAAACTGCATTTGATTCAACTCCTTTAGGACTTGGAAACAAAAGCTAGCTTGCTTTAGAAGAAACACACTCTGCTTTTGAGAAAAGAGCACTCTTCTACTCTACTGTGTTTCCTATAGGGCCAGAACAGTGAGCTTGCTCAGAAAAAAAGAACTGTGCTTCCTACACACACAGGCCATATCTAGTTCAACTCTGCTTAGGAAACTGACAAGAACAGTAGATCCTCTTCTGTCCAATACACTGTACTTGCTGGGAACAGACACGAGTGCTATTTGCACTGTGTATGGCAATGGTAGCACAATAGTGACTCTTCTTACCAGAAAACAACTCTTGCTCGTAGGACCAGAAACTGCGTGTGATTCAACTCCATTTGGACTGGGAAACAAACGCCAGCTCGCCTTACAAGAAACACACTCTGCTTTTGAATAAAGAGCACTCTTCTACTCTTCTGTGTTTCCTATAGGTCCAGAACAGTGAGCTTGCTCAGAACAAAAGAACTGTGCTTCCTACACACACGGGCCATATCTACTTCAACTCTGCTTAGGAAACAGACAAGAACAGTAGCTCCTCTTCTGTCCAATACTCTGTACTTGCTGGGAACAGACGCCAGTGCTATTTGCGCTGTGTATGGAAATGGGAGCGCAATAGTGACTGCTTTTACCAGAAAACAACTGTTGCTCCTAGGAACAGAAACTGCATGTGATTCAACTCCATTTAGGACTGGGAAACAAACGCTAATTCGCCTTACAACAAACACAATCTGCTTTTGAGAAAAGAGCACTCTTCTACTCTACTGTGTTTCCTATAGGGCCAGAACAGTGAGCTTGCTCAGAACAAAAGAACTGTGCTTCCTACACACAGGGGCCATATCTAGTTCAACTTTGCTTAGGAAACTGACAAGAACAGTAGCTCCTCTTCAATCCAATACACTGTACTTGCAGTTAGCAGACGCGAGTGCTTTTTGCACTGTGTATGGCAATGGGAGCGCAATAGTGACTCCTCTTACCAGAAAACAACTCTTGCTCATAGGGCCAGAAACTGCATGAGATTCAACTCCGTTTCTGACTGGGAAACAAACACTAGCCAGCCTTACAAGAAACACACTCTGCTTCTGAAAAGAGCACTCTTCTACTCTACTGTGTTTCCTATAGGGCCAGAACAGAGCTTGCTCAGAACAAAAGAACTGTGCTTCCTACACACACGGGCTATATCTAGTTCAACTCTGTTTAGGAAACTGACAAGAACAGTAGCTCCTCTTCAGTCCAATACTCTGTACTTGCTGGGAGCAGACGCGAGTGCTATTTGCAATGTGTATGGCAATGGGAGCTCAATAGTCACTCTTCTTACCAGAAAACAACTCTTGCTGGTAGGACCAGAAACTGCATGGGATTCAACTCCATTTAGGACTGGGAAACAAAAGCTAGCTCGCCTTACAAGAAACACACTCTGCTTTTGAGAAAAGAGCAATCTTCTACTCTACTTTGTTTCCTATAGGGCCAAAACAGTGAGCTTGCTAAGAACAAAAGAACTGTGCTTCCTACAAACACGGGCCATATCTAGTTCAACTCTGCTTAGGAGACTGACAAGAACAGTAGCTCCTCTTCTGTCCAATACACTATAATTGCAAAGAACATTAGCTTGAGTTGTTAGCACTGTGTATGGCAATAGAAGCGCAATAGTGACTCTTCTTACCAGAAAACAACTCTTGCTCATAGGACAAGAAACTGCATGTAATTCAACTCCATTTAGGACTGGGAATAAAATGCTTGCTCACCTTACCAGAAACACACTCTGCTTTTGAGAAAAGAGCACTCTTCTACTCTTCTGTGTTTCCTATAGGACCAGAACAGTGAGCTTGCTCAGAACAAAAGAACTGTGCTTCCTACACACACGGGCCATATCTCATTCAACTCTGCTTAGGAAACTGACAAGAACAGTAGCTCCTCTTCAGTCCAACACACTGTACTTGCTGGGAGCTGTCACGAGTGTTATTTGCACTGTGTATGGCAAAGGGAGCGAAATAGTGACTCTTCTTGTCAGAAAACAACTCTTGCACCTAGGACCAGAAACATCATGGGACTCAACTCTGTTTCTGACTGGGAAACAAACACTAGCTAGCCTTACAAGAAACACACTCTGCTTTTGAGAAACGAGCACTCATCTACTCTACTGTGTTTACTATGGGGTCTGAAAATTGAGCTTGCTCAGAACAAAAGAACTGTGCTTCACACACACGGGCCATATCTAGTTCAACTCTGCTTAGGAAACTGACAAGAACAGTAGCTCCTCTTCTGTCCAATACACTGTACTTGCTGGGAACAGACTCGAATGCTATTTGCACTGAGTATGGCAATGGTAGCACAATAGTGACTCTTCTTACCAGAAAACAACTCTTGCTCGTAGGACCAGAAACTGCATGTGATTCAACTCCATTTAGGAGTGGGAAACAAACGCTAGCTAGCCTTACAAGAAACAAACTCTGCTTCTGAGAAAAGAGCACTCTTCTACTCTTCTGTGTTTCCTATAGGGCCAAAACAGTGAGCTTGCTCAGAACAAAAGAACTGTGCTTCCTACACACACGGGCTATATCTAGTTCAACTCTGTTTAGGAAACTGACAAGAACAGTAGCTCCTCTTCAGTCCAATACTCTGTACTTGCTGGGAGCAGACGCGAGTGCTATTTGCACTGTGTATGGCAATGGGAGCACAATAGTGACTCTTCTTACCAGAAAACAACTCTTGCTGGTAGGACAAGAAACTGCATGTGATTCAACTCCATTTAGGACTGGGAAACAAAAGCTAGCTCGCCTTACAAGAAACACACTCTGCTTTTGAGAAAAGAGCAATCTTCTACTCTACTTTGTTTCCTATAGGGCCAAAACAGTGAGCTTGCTAAGAACAAAAGAACTGTGCTTCCTACAAACACGGGCCATATCTAGTTCAACTCTGCTTAGGAGACTGACAAGAACAGTAGCTCCTCTTCTGTCCAATACACTGTAATTGCAAAGAACATTAGCTTGAGTTGTTAGCACTGTGTATGGCAATAGAAGCGCAATAGTGACTCTTCTTACCAGAAAACAACTCTTGCTCATAGGACAAGAAACTGCATGTAATTCAACTCTATTTAGGACTGGGAACAAAATGCTTGCTCACCTTACCAGAAACACACTCTGCTTTTGAGAAAAGAGCACTCTTCTACTCTTCTGTGTTTCCTATAGGACCAGAACAGTGAGCTTGCTCAGAACAAAAGAACTGTGCTTCCTACACACACGGGCCATATCTCATTCAACTCTGCTTAGGAAACTGACAAGAACAGTAGCTCCTCTTCAGTCCAACACACTGTACTTGCTGGGAGCAGTCACGAGTGCTATTTGCACTGTGTATGGCAATGGGAGCGAAATAGTGACTCTTCTTGTCAGAAAACAACTCTTGCACCTAGGACCAGAAACTGCATGTGATTCAACTCCATTTAGGAGTGGGAAACAAACGCTAGCTAGCCTTACAAGAAACAAACTCTGCTTCTGAGAAAAGAGCACTCTTCTACTCTTCTGTGTTTCCTATAGGGCCAGAACAGTGAGCTTGCTCAGAACAAAAGAACTGTGCTTCCTACACACACGGGCTATATCTAGTTCAACTCTGTTTAGGAAACTGACAAGAACAATAGCTCCTCTTCAGTCCAATACTCTGTACTTGCTGGGAGCAGACGCGAGTGCTATTTGCACTGTGTATGGCAATGGGAGCGCAATAGTGACTCTTCTTACCAGAAAACAACTCTTGCTGGTAGGACCAGAAACTGCATGGGATTCAACTCCATTTAGGACTGGGAAACAAAAGCTAGCTCGCCTTACAAGAAACACACTCTGCTTTTGAGAAAAGAGCAATCTTCTACTCTACTTTGTTTCCTATAGGGCCAAACAGTGAGCTTGCTAAGAACAAAAGAACTGTGCTTCCTACAAACACGGGCCATATCTAGTTCAACTCTGCTTAGGAGACTGACAAGAACAGTAGCTCCTCTTCTGTCCAATACACTGTAATTGCAAAGAACATTAGCTTGAGTTGTTAGCACTGTGTATGGCAATAGAAGCACAATAGTGACTCTTCTTACCAGAAAACAACTCTTGCTCATAAGACAAGAAACTGCATGTAATTCAACTCCATTTAGGACTGGGAACAAAATGCTTGCTCACCTTACCAGAAACACACTCTGCTTTTGAGAAAAGAGCACTCTTCTACTCTTCTGTGTTTCCTATAGGACCAGAACAGTGAGCTTGCTCAGAACAAAAGAACTGTGCTTCCTACACACACGGGCCATATCTCATTCAACTCTGCTTAGGAAACTGACAAGAACAGTAGCTCCTCTTCAGTCCAACACACTGTACTTGCTGGGAGCAGTCACGAGTGCTATTTGCACTGTGTATGGCAATGGGAGCGAAATAGTGACTCTTCTTGTCAGAAAACAACTCTTGCACCTAGGACCAGAAACATCATGGGACTCAACTCTGTTTCTGACTGGGAAACAAACACTAGCTAGCCTTACAAGAAACACACTCTGCTTTTGAGAAACGAGCACTCATCTACTCTACTGTGTTTACTATGGGGTCTGAAAATTGAGCTTGCTCAGAACAAAAGAACTGTGCTTCACACACACGGGCCATATCTAGTTCAACTCTGCTTAGGAAACTGACAAGAACAGTAGCTCCTCTTCTGTCCAATACACTGTACTTGCTGGGAACAGACTCGAGTGCTATTTGCACTGAGTATGGCAATGGTAGCACAATAGTGACTCTTCTTACCAGAAAACAACTCTTGATCGTAGGACCAGAAACTGCATGTGATTCAACTCCATTTAGGAGTGGGAAACAAACGCTAGCTAGCCTTACAAGAAACAAACTCTGCTTCTGAGAAAAGAGCACTCTTCTACTCTTCTGTGATTCCTATAGGGCCAGAACAGTGAGCTTGCTCAGAACAAAAGAACTGTGCTTCCTACACACACGGGCTATATCTAGTTCAACTCTGTTTAGGAAACTGACAAGAACAGTAGCTCCTCTTCAGTCCAATACTCTGTACTTGCTGGGAGCAGACGCGAGTGCTATTTGCACTGTGTATGGCAATGGGAGCGCAATAGTGACTCTTCTTACCAGAAAACAACTCTTGCTGGTAGGACCAGAAACTGCATGGGATTCAACTCCATTTAGGACTGGGAAACAAAAGCTAGCTCGCCTTACAAGAAACACACTCTGCTTTTGAGAAAAGAGCAATCTTCTACTCTACTTTGTTTCCTATAGGGCCAAAACAGTGAGCTTGCTAAGAACAAAAGAACTGTGCTTCCTACAAACACGGGCCATATCTAGTTCAACTCTGCTTAGGAGACTGACCAGAACAGTAGCTCCTCTTCTGTCCAATACACTGTAATTGCAAAGAACATTAGCTTGAGTTGTTAGCACTGTGTATGGCAATAGAAGTGCAATAGTGACTCTTCTTACCAGAAAACAACTCTTGCTCATAGGACAAGAAACTGCATGTAATTCAACTCCATTTAGGACTGGGAACAAAATGCTTGCTCACCTTACCAGAAACACACTCTGCTTTTGAGAAAAGAGCACTCTTCTACTCTTCTGTGTTTCCTATAGGACCAGAACAGTGAGCTTGCTCAGAACAAAAGAACTGTGCTTCCTACACACACGGGCCATATCTCATTCAACTCTGCTTAGGAAACTGACAAGAACAGTAGCTCCTCTTCAGTCCAACACACTGTACTTGCTGGGAGCAGTCACGAGTGCTATTTGCACTGTGTATGGCAATGGGAGCGAAATAGTGACTCTTCTTGTCAGAAAACAACTCTTGCACCTAGGACCAGAAACATCATGGGACTCAACTCTGTTTCTGACTGGGAAAGAAACACTAGCTAGCCTTACAAGAAACACACTCTGCTTTTGAGAAAAGAGCAATCTTCTCCTCTACTTTGTTTCCTATAGGGCCAAAACAGTGAGCTTGCTAAGAACAAAAGAACTGTGCTTCCTACAAACACGGGCCATATCTAGTTCAACTCTGCTTAGGAGACTGACAAGAACAGTAGCTCCTCTTCTGTCCAATACACTGTAATTGCAAAGAACATTAGCTAGAGTTGTTAGCACTGTGTATGGCAATAGAAGCGCAATAGTGACTCTTCTTACCAGAAAACAACTCTTGCTCATAGGACAAGAAACTGCATGTAATTCAACTCCATTTAGGACTGGGAACAAAATGCTTGCTCACCTTACCAGAAACACACTCTGCTTTTGAGAAAAGAGCACTCTTCTACTCTTCTGAGTTTCCTATAGGACCAGAACAGTGAGCTTGCTCAGAACAAAAGAACTGTGCTTCCTACACACACGGGCCATATCTCATTCAACTCTGCTTAGGAAACTGACAAGAACAGTAGCTCCTCTTCAGTCCAACACACTGTACTTGCTGGGAGCAGTCACGAGTGCTATTTGCACTGTGTATGGCAATGGGAGCGAAATAGTGACTCTTCTTGTCAGAAAACAACTCTTGCACCTAGGACCAGAAACATCATGGGACTCAACTCTGTTTCTGACTGGGAAACAAACACTAGCTAGCCTTACAAGAAACACACTCTGCTTTTGAGAAACGAGCACTCATCTACTGTACTGTGTTTACTATGGGGTCTGAAAATTGAGCTTGCTCAGAACAAAAGAACTGTGCTTCACACACACGGGCCATATCTAGTTCAACTCTGCTTAGGAAACTGACAAGAACAGTAGCTCCTCTTCTGTCCAATACACTGTACTTGCTGGGAACAGACTCGAGTGCTATTTGCACTGAGTATGGCAATGGTAGCACAATAGTGACTCTTCTTACCAGAAAACAACTCTTGATCGTAGGACCAGAAACTGCATGTGATTCAACTCCATTTAGGAGTGGGAAACAAACGCTAGCTAGCCTTACAAGAAACAAACTCTGCTTCTGAGAAAAGAGCACTCTTCTACTCTTCTGTGTTTCCTATAGGGCCAAAACAGTGAGCTTGCTCAGAACAAAAGAACTGTGCTTCCTACACACACGGGCTATATCTAGTTCAACTCTGTTTAGGAAACTGACAAGAACAGTAGCTCCTCTTCAGTCCAATACTCTGTACTTGCTGGGAGCAGACGCGAGTGCTATTTGCACTGTGTATGGCAATGGGAGCGCAATAGTGACTCTTCTTACCAGAAAACAACTCTTGCTGGTAGGACCAGAAACTGCATGGGATTCAACTCCATTTAGGACTGGGAAACAAAAGCTAGCTCGCCTTACAAGAAACACACTCTGCTTTTGAGAAAAGAGCAATCTTCTACTCTACTTTGTTTCCTATAGGGCCAAAACAGTGAGCTTGCTAAGAACAAAAGAACTGTGCTTCCTACAAACACGGGCCATATCTAGTTCAACTCTGCTTAGGAGACTGACCAGAACAGTAGCTCCTCTTCTGTCCAATACACTGTAATTGCAAAGAACATTAGCTTGAGTTGTTAGCACTGTGTATGGCAATAGAAGCGCAATAGTGACTCTTCTTACCAGAAAACAACTCTTGCTCATAGGACAAGAAACTGCATGTAATTCAACTCCATTTAGGACTGGGAACAAAATGCTTGCTCACCTTACCAGAAACACACTCTGCTTTTGAGAAAAGAGCACTCTTCTACTCTTCTGTGTTTCCTATAGGACCAGAACAGTGAGCTTGCTCAGAACAAAAGAACTGTGCTTCCTACACACACGGGCCATATCTCATTCAACTCTGCTTAGGAAACTGACAAGAACAGTAGCTCCTCTTCAGTCCAACACACTGTACTTGCTGGGAGCAGTCACGAGTGCTATTTGCACTGTGTATGGCAATGGGAGCGAAATAGTGACTCTTCTTGTCAGAAAACAACTCTTGCACCTAGGACCAGAAACATCATGGGACTCAACTCTGTTTCTGACTGGGAAACAAACACTAGCTAGCCTTACAAGAAACACACTCTGCTTTTGAGAAACGAGCACTCATCTACTCTACTGTGTTTACTATGGGGTCTGAAAATTGAGCTTGCTCAGAACAAAAGAACTGTGCTTCACACACATGGGCCATATCTAGTTCAACTCTGCTTAGGAAACTGACAAGAACAGTAGCTCCTCTTCTGTCCAATACACTGTACTTGCTGGGAACAGACTCGAGTGCTATTTGCACTGAGTATGGCAATGGTAGCACAATAGTGACTCTTCTTACCAGAAAACAACTCTTGCTCGTAGGACCAGAAACTGCATGTGATTCAACTCCATTTAGGAGTGGGAAACAAACGCTAGCTAGCCTTACAAGAAACAAACTCTGCTTCTGAGAAAAGAGCACTCTTCTACTCTTCTGTGTTTCCTATAGGCCCAGAACAGTGAGCTTGCTCAGAACAAAAGAACTGTGCTTCCTACACACACGGGCTATATCTAGTTCAACTCTGTTTAGGAAACTGACAAGAACAGTAGCTCCTCTTCAGTCCAGTACTCTGTACTTGCTGGGAGCAGACGCGAGTGCTATTTGCACTGTGTATGGCAATAGAAGCGCAATAGTGACTCTTCTTACCAGAAAACAACTCTTGCTCGTAGGACCAAAAACTGCTTGTGATTCAACTCCATTTTGGACTGGGAAACAAACACTATCTCGCCTTACAAGAAACACACTCTGGTTTTGAGAAAAGATAACTCTTCTACTCTACTGTGTTTCCTATATTGCCAGAACAGTGAGTTTTCTCAGAACAAAAGAACTGTGCTTCCTACACAAACGGGCCATATCTAGTTCAACTCTGCTTAGGAAACAGACAAGAACAGTAGATCCTCTTCAGTCCAATACACTGTACTTGCTGGGAACAGACGCGAGTGCTATTTGCAGTGTATGTAGCAATTGGAGCACAATACTGAATCTTCTTACCAGAAAACAACTCTTGCTCGTAGGACCAGAAACTGCATGGGATTCAACTCCATTTAGGACTTGGAAACAAACGCTACCTCGCCTTACAAGAAACACACTCTCCTTTTGAGAAAAGAGCACTCTTCTACTCTACTGTGTTTCCTATAGGCCCAGAATAGTGAGCTTGCTAAGAACAAAAGAACTGTGCTTCCTACACACACGGGCTATATCTAGTTCAACTCTGCTTAGGAAACTGACAAGAACTGTTGGTCCTCTTCAGTCCAATACACTGTACATGCTGGAAACAGATACCAGTGCTATTTGCCCTGTATATGATAATGGGAGCGCAATAGAGATTCTTCTTACCAGAAAACAACTCTTGCTCGTAGGACCCGAAACTGCATGGGATTCAACTCCATTTCGAAAGGGAAACAAATGCTAGCTCACCTTACAAGAAACACACTCTGCTTTTGAGAAAACAGCACTCTTCTACTCTACTGTGTTTCCTATGGGGTCTAAACAGTGTGCTTGCTCAGAACAAAAGAACTGTGTGCTTCCTACACACAGGGGCCATATCTAGTTCAACTCTGCTTAGGAAACTGACAAGAACAGTAGCTCATCTTCAGTCCAATACACTGTACTTGCTGCGAACAGACGCGAGTGCTATTTGCACAGTGCATAGCAATGGGTGCGCAATAGTGAATCTTCTTACCAGAAAACATCTCATGCTCGTAGGACCAAAAACTACATGTGATTCAACTCCATTTAGGACTGGGAAACAAACGCTAGATCGCCTTACAAGAAACACACTCTGCTTTTGAGAAAAGAGCACTCTTCTACTCTATTGTGTTTCCTATAGGGCCAAAACAGTGTGCTTGCTCAGAACAAAAGAACTGTGCTTCCTACACACACGGTCATATCTAGTTCAATTCTGCTTAAAAAAACTGACAAGAATAGTAGATCCTCTTCAGTCCAATACACTGTACTTGCTGGGAACAGACGCGAGTGCTATTTGCCCTGTGTATGACAAAGGGAGCGCAATAGTGACTCTTCTTACCAGAAAACAACTCTTGCTCATAGAACCAGAAACTGCATGGGATTCAACTCCATTTCTGACTGGGAAACAAACACTAGCTCGACTTACAAGAAACACACTCTGCTTTTGAGAAAAGAGCACTCTTCTACTCTACTGTGTCCTACGGGATCCGAACAGTGAGCTTGCTGAGAACAAAAGAATTGTGCTTCCTACACACACGGGCCATATCTAGTTCAATTCTGCTTAGGAAATTGACAAGAACAGTAGCTCCTATTCAGTCCAATACACTGTACTTGCTGGGAACAGACGCGAGTGCTATTTGCCCTGTATATGCCAATGGGAGCCCAATAGTGACTCTTCTTACCAGAAAACAACTCTTGTTCGTAGGACCAGAAACTGCATGGGATTCAACTCCATTTAGGACTGGGAAACAAACGCTAGCTCGCCTTACAAGAAACACACTCTGCTTTTGAGAAAAGAGCACTCTTCTACTCTAAGGTGTTTCCTATGGGGTCCGAACAGTGTGCTTGCTCAGAACAAAAGAACTGTGCTTCCTACACACAGGGGCCATATCTAGTTCAACTCCACTGGAAACTGACAAGAACAGTAGCTCCTCTTCAGTCCAATAAACTATACTTAATGGGAACAGACGCGAGTGCTATTTTCACTGTGTATGGCAATGGGAGCACAATAGTGACTTTCCTTACCAGAAAACAACTCTTGCTCATGGGAACAAAAACTGCTTGTGATTCAACTCTATTTTGGACTGGGAAACAAACACTATCTCGCCTTACAAGAAACACACTCTGGTTTTGAGAAAAGATCACTCTTCTACTCTACTGTGTTTCCTATATTGCCAGAACAGTGAGCTTTCTCAGAACAAAAGAACTGTGCTTCCTACACAAACGGGCCATATCTAGTTCAACTCTGCTTAGGAAACAGACAAGAACAGTAGATCCTCTTCAGTCCAATACACTGTACTTGCTGGGAACAGATGCGAGTGCTATTTGCAGTGTATGTGGCAATTGGAGCACCATACTGAATCTTCTTACCAGAAAACAACTCTTGCTCTTAGGACCAGAAACTGCATGGGATTCAACTCCATTTCGGACTTGGAAACAAACGCTAGCTCGCCTTACAAGAAACACACTCTGCTTTTGAGAAAAGAGCACTCTTCTACTCTACGGTGTTCCCTATGGGGTCTGAACAGTGAGCTTGCTCATAACAAAAGAACTGTGCTTCCTACACACAGGGGCCATATGTAGTTCAACTCTGCTCAGGAAACTGACAAGAACAGTAGCTCCTCTTCAGTCCAATACACTGTACTTGCTGGAGCAGACGTGAGTGCTATTTGCACTGTTTATGGCAAAGGGAGCACAATAGTGACTTTCCTTACCAGAAAACACCCCTTGCTCGTAGGACCAGATACTGCATGTGATTCAACACCATTTTGGACTGAAAAACAAACGCTAGCTCGCCTTACAAGAAACACACTCTGCTTTTGAGAAAAGAGCACTCTTCTACTCTACTGTGTTTCCTATGGGGTCCGAACAGTGAGCTTGCTCAGAACAAAAGAACTGTGCTTTCTACACACACGGGCCATATCTAGTTCAACTCTGCTTAAAAAACTGCCAAGAACAGTAGATCCTCTTCAGTCCAATACACTGTACTTGCTGGAAACAGACGCGAGTGCTATTTGCCCTGTGTATGGCAATGGGAACAAAATAGTGACTCTTCTTACCAGAAAACAACTCTTGCTTGTAGGACCAGAAACTGCATGTGATTCAACTCCATTTAGGACTGGGAAACAAACGCTAGCTCGCCTTAGAAGAAACACACTCTGCTTTTGAGAAAAGAGCAATCTTCTACTTTACTGTGTTTCCTATAGGGCCAGAACAGTGAGCTTGCTCAGAACAAAAGAAATGTGTTTCCTACACACACAGGCCATATCTAGTTCAACTCTGCTTAGGAAACTGACAAGAACGGTAGCTCCTCTTCAGTCCAATACACTGTACTTGCTGGGAACAGACGCGAGGGCTATTTGAACTGTGTAGGGCAAAGGGAGCGCAATAGTGACTTTCCTTACCAGAAAACATCCCTTGCTCATAGGACCAAAAACTGCATGTGATTCTACTCCATTTAGGACTGGGAAACAAACACTAGCTCACCTTAAAAGAAACACAATCTGCTTTTGAGAAAAGAGCACTCTTCTACTCTACTGTGTTTCCTATAGGGCAAGAACAGTGAGCTTGCTCAGAACAAAAGAACTGTGCTTCCTACACACACGGGCTATATCTAGTTCAACTCTGCTTAGGAAACTGACAAGAACAGTAGCTCCTCTTCAGTCCAATACACTGTACTTGCTGGGAGCATACGCGAGTGCAATTTGCACTGTGTATGGCAATGGTAGCACAATAGTGACTCTTCTTACCAGAAAACAACTCTAGCTCGCAGGACCAGAAACTGCATGTGATTCAACTCCATTATGGACTGGGAAACAAACGCTAGCTCGCCTTTCAAGAAACACACTCTGCTTTTGAGAAAAGAGCACTCTTCTACTCTTCTGTGTTTCCTATAGGGCCAGAAAAGTGAGCTTGCTCTGAACAAATGATTTGTGCTTCCTTAACACACGGGCCATATATAGTTCAACTCTGCTTAGGAAACTGACAAGAACAGTAGCTCCTCTTCAGTCTAATACACTGTACTTGCTGGGAACAGACGCGAGTGCTATTCGCCCTGTGTATGGCAATGGGAGTGCAATAGTGACTCTCCTTACCAGAAAACAACTCTTGCTTGTAGGACCAGAAACTGCATGTGATTCAACTCCATTTAGGACTGGGAAACAAACGCTAGCTCGCCTTACAAGAAACATACTCTGCTTTTGAGAAAAGAGCACTCTTCTACTCTTCTGTGTTTCCTTTAGGTCCAGAACAGTGAGCTTGCTCAGAACAAAAGAACTATTTTTCCTACACACACGGGCCATATCTACTTCAACTCTGCTTAGGAAACAGACAAGAACAGTAGCTCCTCTTCTCTCCAATACTCTGTACTTGCTGGGAACAGACGCCAGTGCTATTTGCACTGTTTATGGCAAAGGGAGCACAATAGTGACTTTCCTTACCAGAAAACATCCCTTGCTCGTAGGACCAAAAACTGCATGTGATTCAACTCCATTTAGGACTGGGAAACAAACGCTAGCTCACCTTACAAGAAAAAAACTCTGCTTTTGAGAAAAGAGCACTCTTCTACTCTACTGTGTTTCCTATAGGGCCAGAACAGTGAGCTTGCTCAGAACAAAAGAACTGTGCTTCCTACGCACACGGGCTATATCTAGTTCAACTCTGCTTAGGAAACTGAGAAGAACAGTAGCTCCTATTCAGTCCAATACACTGTACTTGCTGGGAGCAGTCACGAGTGCTATTTGCACTGTGTATAGCAATGGGAGCGAAATAGTGACTCTTCTTGCCAGAAAACAACTCTTGCTCCTAGGACCAGAAACAGCATGGGACTCAACTCCGTTTATGACTGGGAAAAAAACACTAGCTAGCCTTACAAGAAACACACTCTGCTTTTGAGAAAAGAGCACTCTTCTACTCTACTGTGTTTCCTATGAGGTCCAAACAGTGAGCTTGCTCAAAACCAAAGAACTGTGCTTCCTACACACACGGGCTATATCTAGTTCAACTCTGCTTAGGAAACTGAGAAGAACAGTAGCTCCTCTTCAGTCCAATACCCTGTACTTGCTGGGAACAGACACGAGTGCTATTTGTCCTGTGTATGGCAATAGAGCACAATAGTGACTCTTCTTACCAGAAAACAACTCTTGCTCGTAGGACCAGAAACTGCATGGGATTCAACTCCATTTAGGGCTGGGAAACAAAAGCTAGCTCGCCTTACAAGAAACACACTCTGCTTTTGAGAAAAGAGCACTCTTCTACTCTACTTTTTTTCCTATAGGGCCAAAATGGTGAGCTTGCTCAGAACAAAAGAACTGTGCTTCCTACACACACGAGCCATATCTAGTTTAACTCTGCTTAGGAAACTGACAAGAACAGTAGATCCTCTTCAGTCCAATACACTGTACATGCTGGGAACAGACGCCAGTGCTATTTGCCCTGTGTATGACAATGGGAGCGCAATAGTGACTCTTCTTACCAGAAAACAACTCTTGCTCCTAGGATCAGAAACTACATGTGATTCAACTCCATTTAGGACTGGGAAACAAACGCTAGCTCGCCTTACAAGAAATACACTCTGCTTTTGAGAAAAGAGCACTCTTCTACTCTACTGTGTTTCGTATGGTGTCTGATCAGTGAGCTTGCTCAGAACAAAAGAACTGTGCTTCCTACACACAAGGGCCATATCTAGTTCAACTCTGCTTAGGAAACTGACAAGAACAGTAGCTCCTCTTCAGTCCAATACACTGTACTTGCTGGAAACAGACGCGAGTGCTATTTGCCCTGTGTATGGCAATGAGAACAAAATAGTGACTCTTCTTACCAGAAAACAACTCTTGCTTGTAGGACCAGAAACTGCATGTGATTCAACTCCATTTAGGACTGGGAAACAAACGCTAGCTCGCCTTAGAAGAAACACACTCTGCTTTTGAGAAAAGAGCAATCTTCTACTTTACTGTGTTTCCTATAGGGCCAGAACAGTGAGCTTGCTCAGAACAAAAGAAATGTGTTTCCTACACACACAGGCCATATCTAGTTCAACTCTGCTTAGGAAACTGACAAGAACGGTAGCTCCTCTTCAGTCCAATACACTGTACTTGCTGGGAACAGAAACGAGGGCTATTTGAACTGTGTAGGCAAAGGGAGCGCAATAGTGACTTTCCTTACCAGAAAACATCCCTTGTTCATAGGACCAAAAACTGCATGTGATTCAACTCCATTTAGGACTGGGAAACAAACGCTATCTCACCTTAAAAGAAACACAATCTGCTTTTGAGAAAAGAGCACTCTTCTACTCTACTGTGTTTCCTATAGGGCAAGAACAGTGAGCTTGCTCAGAACAAAAGAACTGTGCTTCCTACACACACGGGCTATATCTAGTTCAACTCTGCTTAGGAAACTGAGAAGAACAGTAGATCCTCTTCAGTCCAATACACTGTACTTGCTGGGAGCATACGCGAGTGCAATTTGCACTGTGTATGGCAATGGTAGCACAATAGTGACTCTTCTTACCAGAAAACAACTCTTGCTCGCAGGACCAGAAACTGCATGTGATTCAACTCCATTATGGACTGGGAAACAAATGCTAGCTCGCCTTACAAGAAACACACTCTGCTTTTGAGAAAAGAGCACTCTTCTACTCTTCTGTGTTTCCTATAGGGCCAGAAGAGTGAGCTTGCTCTGAACAAATGATTTGTGCTTCCTTAACACACGGGCCATATATAGTTCAACTCTGCTTAGGAAACTGACAAGAACAGTAGCTCCTCTTCAGTCTAATACACTGTACTTGCTGGGAACAGACGCGAGTGCTATTCGCCCTGTGTATGGCAATGGGAGTGCAATAGTGACTCTCCTTACCAGAAAACAACTCTTGCTTGTAGGACCAGAAACTGCATGTGATTCAACTCCATTTAGGACTTGGAAACAAACGCTAGCTTGCCTTAGAAGAAACACACTCTGCTTTTGAGAAAAGAGCACTCTTCTACTCTACTGTGTTTCCTATAGGGCCAGAACAGTGAGCTTGCTCAGAACAAAAGAACTGTGCATCCTACACACACAGGCCATATCTAGTTCAACTCTGCTTAGGAAACTGACAAGAACAGTAGATCCTCTTCTGTCCAATACACTGTACTTGCTGGGAACAGACACCAGGGCTATTTGCACTGTGTATGGCAATGGTAGCACAATAGTGACTCTTCTTACCAGAAAACAACTCTTGCTGGTAGGACCAGAAACTGCATGTGATTCAACTCCATTTAGGACTGGGAAACAAACGCTAGCTTGCCTTACAAGAAACATACTCTGCTTTTGAGAAAAGAGCACTCTTCTACTCTTCTGTGTTTCCTTTAGGTCCAGAACAGTGAGCTTGCTCAGAACAAAAGAACTATTTTTCCTACACACACGGGCCATATCTACTTCAACTCTGCTTAGGAAACAGACAAGAACAGTAGCTCCTCTTCTCTCCAATACTCTGTACTTGCTGGGAACAGACGCCAGTGCTATTTGCACTGTTTATGGCAAAGGGAGCACAATAGTGACTTTCCTTACCAGAAAACATCCCTTGCTCGTAGGACCAAAAACTGCATGTGATTCAACTCCATTTAGGACTGGGAAACAAACGCTAGCTCACCTTACAAGAAAAAAACTCTGCTTTTGAGAAAAGAGCACTCTTCTACTCTACTGTGTTTCCTATAGGGCCAGAACAGTGAGCTTGCTCAGAACAAAAGAACTGTGCTTCCTACACACACGGGCTATATCTAGTTCAACTCTGCTTAGGAAACTGAGAAGAACAGTAGCTCCTATTCACTTCAATGCACTGTACTTGCTGGGAGCAGTCACGAGTGCTATTTGCACTGTGTATAGCAATGGGAGCGAAATAGTGACTCTTCTTGCCAGAAAACAACTCTTGCTCCTAGGACCAGAAACAGCATGGGACTCAACTCCGTTTATGACTGGGAGAAAAACACTAGCTAGCCTTACAAGAAACACACTCTGCTTTTGAGAAAAGAGCACTCTTCTACTCTACTTTGTTTCCTATGAGGTCCAAACAGTGAGCTTGCTCAGAACAAAAGAACTGTGCTTCCTACACACACGAGCCATATCTAGTTTAACTCTGCTTAGGAAACTGACAAGAACAGTAGATCCACTTCAGTCCAATACACTGTACATGCTGGGAACAGACGCCAGTGCTATTTGCCCTGTGTATGACAATGGGAGCGCAATAGTGACTCTTCTTACCAGAAAACAACTCTTGCTCCTAGGATCAGAAACTACATGTGATTCAACTCCATTTAGGACTGGGAAACAAACGCTAGCTCGTCTTACAAGAAATACACTCTGCTTTTGAGAAAAGAGCACTCTTCTACTCTACTGTGTTTCATATGGTGTCCGATCAGTGAGCTTGCTCAGAACAAAAGAACTGTCCTTCCTACACACAAGGGCCATATCTAGTTCAACTCTGCTTAGGAAACTGACAAGAACAGTAGCTCCTCTTCTGTCCAATACACTGTACTTGCAAAGAACAGTAGCGAGAGTTGTTAGCACTGTGTATGGCAGTAGGAGCGCAATAGTGACTCTTCTTACCAGAAAACAACTCTTGCTCATAGGACAAGAAACTGCATGTAATTCAACTCCATTTAGGACTGGGAACCAAATGCTAGCTCACCTTACAAGAAACACACTCTGCTTTTGAGAAAAGAGCACTCTTCTACTCCTCTGTGTTTCATATAGGACCAGAACAGTGAGCTTGCTCAGAACAAAAGAACTGTGCTTCCTAAACACACGGGCCATATCTCGTTCAACTCTGCTTAGGAAACTGACAAGAACAGTAGCTCCTCTTCTGTCCAATACCCTGTACTTGCTGGGAACAGACACGAGTGCTATTTGTCCTGTGTATGGCAATAGAGCGCAATAGTGACTCTTCTTACCAAAAAACAACTCTTGCTCGTAGGACCAGAAACTGCATGGGATTCAACTCCATTTAGGGCTGGGAAACAATAGCTAGCTCGCCTTACAAGAAACACACTCTGCTTTTGAGAAAAGAGCACTCTTCTACTCTACTTTGTTTCCTATAGGGCCAAAACGGTGAGCTTGCTCAGAACAAAAGAACTGTGCTTCCTACACACACGAGCCATATCTAGTTTAACTCTGCTTAGGAAACTGACAAGAACAGTAGATCCTCTTCAGTCCAATACACTGTACATGCTGGGAACAGACGCCACTGCTATTTGCCCTGTGTATGACAATGGGAGCTCAATAGTGACTCTTCTTACCAGAAAACAACTCTTGCTCCTAGGATCAGAAACTACATGTGATTCAACTCCATTTAGGACTGGGAAACAAACGCTAGCTCGCCTTACAAGAAATACACTCTGCTTTTGAGAAAAGAGCACTCTTCTACTCTACTGTGTTTCGTATGGTGTCCGATCAGTGAGCTTGCTCAGAACAAAAGAACTGTGCTTCCTACACACAAGGGCCATATCTAGTTCAACTCTGCTTAGGAAACTGACAAGAACAGTAGCTCCTCTTCAGTCCAATACACTGTACTTGCTGGAAACAGACGCGAGTGCTATTTGCCCTGTGTATGGCAATGAGAACAAAATAGTGACTCTTCTTACCAGAAAACAACTCTTGCTTGTAGGACCAGAAACTGCATGTGATTCAACTCCATTTAGGACTGGGAAACAAACGCTAGCTCGCCTTAGAAGAAACACACTCTGCTTTTGAGAAAAGAGCAATCTTCTACTTTACTGTGTTTCCTATAGGGCCAGAACAGTGAGCTTGCTCAGAACAAAAGAAATGTGTTTCCTACACACACAGGCCATATCTAGTTCAACTCTGCTTAGGAAACTGACAAGAATGGTAGCTCCTCTTCAGTCCAATACACTGTACTTGCTGGGAACAGACACGAGGGCTATTTGAACTGTGTAGGGCAAAGGGAGCGCAATAGTGACTTTCCTTACCAGAAAACATCCCTTGCTCATAGGACCAAAAACTGCATGTGATTCAACTCCATTTAGGACTGGGAAACAAACGCTAGCTCACCTTAAAAGAAACACAATCTGCTTTTGAGAAAAGAGCACTCTTCTACTCTACTGTGTTTCCTATAGGGCCAGAACAGTGAGCTTGCTCAGAACAAAAGAACTGTGCATCCTACACACACAGGCCATATCTAGTTCAACTCTGCTTAGGAAACTGACAAGAACAGTAGATCCTCTTCTGTCCAATACACTGTACTTGCTGGGAACAGACACCAGGGCTATTTGCACTGTGTATGGCAATGGTAGCACAATAGTGACTCTTCTTACCAGAAAACAACTCTTGCTGGTAGGACCAGAAACTTCATGTGATTCAACTCCATTTAGGACTGGGAAACAAACGCTAGCTCGCCTTACAAGAAACATACTCTGCTTTTGAGAAAAGAGCACTCTTCTACTCTTCTGTGTTTCCTTTAGGTCCAGAACAGTGAGCTTGCTCAGAACAAAAGAACTATTTTTCCTACACACACGGGCCATATCTACTTCAACTCTGCTTACGCAATAGAGAAGAACAGTAGCTCCTCTTCTCTCCAATACTCTGTACTTGCTGGGAACAGACGCCAGTGCTATTTGCACTGTTTATGGCAAAGGGGGCACAATAGTGACTTTCCTTACCAGAAAACATCCCTTGCTCGTAGGACCAAAAACTGCATGTGATTCAACTCCATTTAGGACTGGGAAACAAACGCTAGCTCACCTTACAAGAAAAAAACTCTGCTTTTGAGAAAAGAGCACTCTTCTACTCTACTGTGTTTCCTATAGGGCCAGAACAGTGAGCTTGCTCAGAACAAAAGAACTGTGCTTCCTACACACACGGGCTATATCTAGTTCAACTCTGCTTAGGAAACTGAGAAGAACAGTAGCTCCTATTCAGTCCAATACACTGTACTTGCTGGGAGCAGTCACGAGTGCTATTTGCACTGTGTATAGCAATGGGAGCGAAATAGTGACTCTTCTTGCCAGAAAACAACTCTTGCTCCTAGGACCAGAAACAGCATGGGACTCAACTCCGTTTATGACTGGGAAAAAAACACTAGCTAGCCTTACAAGAAACACACTCTGCTTTTGAGAAAAGAGCACTCTTCTACTCTACTGTGTTTCCTATGAGGTCCAAACAGTGAGCTTGCTCAGAACAAAAGAACTGTGCTTCCTACACACACGAGCCATATCTAGTTTAACTCTGCTTAGGAAACTGACAAGAACAGTAGATCCACTTCAGTCCAATACACTGTACATGCTGGGAACAGACGCCAGTGCTATTTGCCCTGTGTATGACAATGGGAGCGCAATAGTGACTCTTCTTACCAGAAAACAACTCTTGCTCCTAGGATCAGAAACTACATGTGATTCAACTCCATTTAGGACTGGGAAACAAACGCTAGCTCGCCTTACAAGAAATACACTCTGCTTTTGAGAAAAGAGCACTCTTCTACTCTACTGTGTTTCGTATGGTGTCCGATCAGTGAGCTTGCTCAGAACAAAAGAACTGTCCTTCCTACACACAAGGGCCATATCTAGTTCAACTCTGCTTAGGAAACTGACAAGAACAGTAGCTCCTCTTCTGTCCAATACACTGTACTTGCAAAGAACAGTAGCGAGAGTTGTTAGCACTGTGTATGGCAGTAGGAGCGCAATAGTGACTCTTCTTACCAGAAAACAACTCTTGCTCATAGGACAAGAAACTGCATGTAATTCAACTCCATTTAGGACTGGGAACCAAATGCTAGCTCACCTTACAAGAAACACACTCTGCTTTTGAGAAAAGAGCACTCTTCTACTCCTCTGTGTTTCATATAGGACCAGAACAGTGAGCTTGCTCAGAACAAAAGAACTGTGCTTCCTAAACACACGGGCCATATCTCGTTCAACTCTGCTTAGGAAACTGACAAGAACAGTAGCTCCTCTTCAGTCCAATACACTGTACTTGCTGGGAACAGACGCGAGTGCTTTTTGCACTGTTTATGGCAAAGGGAGCACAATAGTGACTTTCCCTACCAGAAAACTTCCCTTGCTTGTAGGACCAAAAACTGCATGTCATTCAACTCCATTTAGGACTTGGAAACAAACGCTAGTTAACCTTACAAGAAAAAAACTCTGCTTTTGAGGAAAGAGCACTCTTCTACTCTACTGTGTTTTCTGTAGGGCCAGAACAGTGAGCTTGCTCAGAACAAAAGAACTGTACTTCTTACACACAAGGGCTATATCTAGTTCAACTCTGCTTAGGAAACTGACAAGAACAGGAGATCCTCTAGGTCCAATACACTGTATATGCTGGGAACAGACGCCAGTGCTATTTGCCCTGTGTATGACAATGGGAGCGCAATAGTGACTCTTCTTACCAGAAAACAACTCTTGCTCCTAGGATCAGAAACTATATATGATTCAACTCCATTTAGGACTGGGAAACAAACACTAGCTAGCCTTACAAGAAACAAACTCTGCTTTTGAGAAAAGAGCACACTTCTATTCTACTGTGTTTACTATGTGGTCTGAAAATTGAGCTTGCTCAGAACAAAAGAACTGTGCTTCACACACGGGCCATATGTAGTTCAACTCTGCTTGGGAAACTGACAAGAACAGTAGCTCCTCTTCTGTCCAATACACTGTACATGCTGGGAACAGACACGAGTCCTATTTGCACTGAGTATGGTAATGGTAGTACAATAGTGACTCTTTTTACCAGAAAACAACTCTTGCTCGTAGGACCAGAAACTGCATGTGATTCAACTCGATTTAGGACAGGGAAACAAACGCTAGCTCGCCTTACAAGAAAAAAACTCTGCTTCTGAGAAAAGAGCACTCTTATACTCTTCTGTGTTTCCTATAGGGCCAGAACAGTGAGCTTGCTCAGAACAAAAGAACTGTGCTTCCTACACACACGGGCCATATCTAGTTCAACTCTGCTTAGGAAACTGACAAGAACAGTAGCTCCTCTTCAGTCCAATGCACTGTACTTGCTGGGAACACACGTGAATGCTATTTGCACTGTTTATGGCAAAGGGAGAAAAATAGTGACTTTCCTTTCCAGAAAACATCCCTTGTTGGTTGGACCAGAAACTGCATGTGATTCAACTCCATTTTGCAATGGGAAACACACGCTAGCTCGCCTTACAAGAAACACATTCTGCTTTTGAGAAAAGAGCACTCTTCTATTCTACTGTATTTTCTATGGGGTCCGAACAGTGAGCTTGCTCAGAACAAAAGAACTGTGTTTCCTACACAAACGGGCCATATCTAGTTCAACTCTGGTTAGGAAACTGACAAGAACAGTAGCTCCTTTTCAGTCCAATACACTGTACTTGCTGGGAACAGATGCGAGTGCTATTTGCCCTATGTATGGCAATGGGAGCGCAATAGTGACTCTTCTTAGCAGAAAACAACTCTTGCTTGTAGGACCAGAAACTGCATGTGATTCAACTCTATTTAGGACTTGGAAAGAAACGCTAGCTCGCCTTAGGAGAAACACAGTCTGCTTTTGAGAAAAGAGCACTCTTCTACTCTACTGTGTTTACTATGGGGTCTGAAAATTGAGCTTGCTCAGAACAAAAGAACTGTGCTTCACACACACGGGCCATATCTTGTTCAACTCTGCTTAGGAAACTGACAAGAACAGTAGCTCCTATTCAGTCCAATACACTGTACTTGCTGGGAACAGACTCGAGTGCTATTTGCACTGAGTATGGCAATGGTAGCACAATAGTGACTCTTCTTACCAGAAAACAACTCTTGCTCGTAGGACCAGAAACTGCATGTGATTCAACTCCATTTAAGAGTGGGAAACAAACGCCTGCTCGCCTTAGAAGAAACAAACTCTGCTTCTGAGAAAAGAGCACTCTTCTACTCTTCTGTGTTTCCTATAGGGCCAGAACAGTGAGCTTGCTCAGAACAAAAGAACTGTGCTTCCTACACACACGGGCCATATAGAGTTCAACTCTGCTTAGGAAACTGACAAGAACAGTAGCTCCTATTCAGTCCAATACACTGTACTTGCTGGGAACAGACGCCAGTGCTATTTGCCCTGTGTATGACAATGGGAGCGCAATAGTGACTCTTCTTACCAGAACAACTCTTGCTCCTAGGATCAGAAACTACATGTGATTCAACTCCATTTAGGACTGGGAAACAAAGGCTAGCTCGCCTTACAAGAAACACACTCTGCTTTTGAGAAAAGAGCACTCTTCTACTCTACTGTGTTTCCTATGGTGTCTGAAGAGTGAGCTTGCTCAGAAAAAAAGAACTGTGCTTCCTACACAAATGGCATTATCTAGTTCAATTCTGCTCGGGAAACTGACAAGAACAGTAGATCCTCTTCATTCCAATACACTGTACATGCTGGGAATAGACGCCAGTGCTATTTGCCCTGTTTTTGACAATGGGAGCGCAACAGTGACTCTTCTTACCAGAAAACAACTCTTGCTCGTAGGTCCAGAAACTGCATGTGATTCAACTCCATTTAGGACTGGGAAACAAACGCTAGCTCGCCTTACAAGAAACACACTCTCCTTTTGAGAAAAGAGCACTCTTCTACTCTACTGTGTTTCCTATAGGCCCAGAGTAGTGAGCTTGCTAAGAACAAAAGAACTGTGCTTCCCACACATACAGCTATATCTAGTTCAACTCTGCTTAGGAAACAGACAAGAACAGTTGGTCCTCTTCAGTCCAATACACTGTACATGCTGGGTACAGACGCCAGTGCTATTTGCGCTGTGTATGGAAATGGGAGCGCAATAGTGTCTCTTTTTACCAGAAAAAAACTGTTGCTCCTAGGAACAGAAACTGCATGTGATTCAACTCCATTTAGGACTGGGAAACAAACGCTAGTTCGCCTTACAAAAAACACACTCTGCTTTTGAGAAAAGAGCACTCTTCTACTCTACTGTGTTTCCTATAGGGCCAGAACACTGAGCTTGCTCAGAACAAAAGAACTGTGCTTCCTACACACAGGGGCCATATCTAGTTCAACTCTGCTTAGGAAACTGACAAGAACAGTAGCTCCTCTTCAATCCAATACACTGTACTTGCAGTTAGCAGACGCGAGTGCTATTTGCACTGTGTATGGCAATGGGAGCGCAATAGTGACTCCTCTTACCAGAAAACAACTCTTGCTTGTAGGACCAGAAACTGCATGAGATTCACCTCCGTTTCTGACTGGGAAACAAACACTAGCCAGCCTTACAAGAAACACACTCTGCTTCTGAAAAGAGCACTCTTCTACTCTATTGTGTTTCCTATTGGGTCCGAACAGTGAGCTTGCTCAGAACAATGAAATGTGCTTCCTACACACACGGGCCATATCTAGTTCAACTCTGCTTAGGAAACTGACAAGAACAGTAGATCCTCTTCAGTCCAATACACTGTACATGCTGGGAACAAATGCGAGTGCTATTTGCCCTGTGTATGGCAATGGGAGCGCAATAGTGACTCTTCTTAGCAGAAAACAACTCTTGCTTGTAGGACCAGAAACTGCATGTGATTCAACTCTATTTAGGACTTGGAAAGAAACGCTAGCTTGCCTTAGGAGAAACACAGTCTGCTTTTGAGAAAAGAGCACTCTTCTACTCTACTGTGTTTACTATGGGGTCTGAAAATTGAGCTTGCTCAGAACAAAAGAACTGTGCTTCACACACACGGGCCATATCTAGTTCAACTCTGCTTAGGAAACTGACAAGAACAGTAGCTCCTCTTCTGTCCAATACACTGTACTTGCTGGGAACAGACTCGAGTGCTATTTGCACTGAGTATGGCAATGGTAGCACAATAGTGACTCTTCTTACCAGAAAACAACTCTTGCTCGTAGGACCAGAAACTGCATGTGATTCAACTCCATTTAGGAGTGGGAAACAAACGCTAGCTCGCCTTAGAAAAAACAAACTCTGCTTCTGAGAAAAGAGCACTCTTCTACTCTTCTGTGTTTCCTATAGGGCCAGAACAGTGAGCTTGCTCAGAACAAAAGAACTGTGCTTCACACACACGGGCCATATCTAGTTCAACTCTGCTTAGGAAACTGACAAGAACAGTAGCTCCTCTTCTGTCCAATACACTGTACTTGCTGGGAACAGACTCGAGTGCTATTTGCACTGAGTATGGCAATGGTAGCACAATAGTGACTCTTCTTACCAGAAAACAACTCTTGCTCGTAGGACCAGAAACTGCATGTGATTCAACTCCATTTAGGAGTGGGAAACAAACGCTAGCTCGCCTTAGAAGAAACAAACTCTGCTTCTGAGAAAAGAGCACTCTTCTACTCTTCTGTGTTTCCTATAGGGCCAGAACAGTGAGCTTGCTCAGAACAAAAGAACTGTGCTTCCTACACACACGGGCCATATCTAGTTCAACTCTGCTTAGGAAACTGACAAGAACAGTAGCTCCTATTCAGTCCAATACACTGTACTTGCTGGGAACAGACGCCAGTGCTATTTGCCCTGTGTATGACAATGGGACCGCAATAGTGACTCTTCTTACCAGAACAACTCTTGCTCCTAGGATCAGAAACTACATGTGATTCAACTCCATTTAGGACTGGGAAACAAAGGCTAGCTCGCCTTACAAGAAACACACTCTGCTTTTGAGAAAAGAGCACTCTTCTACTCTACTGTGTTTCCTATGGTGTCTGAAGAGTGAGCTTGCTCAGAAAAAAAGAACTGTGCTTCCTACACAAACGGCATTATCTAGTTCAATTCTGCTCGGGAAACTGACAAGAACAGTAGATCCTCTTCATTCCAATACACTGTACATGCTGGGAATAGACGCCAGTGCTATTTGCCCTGTTTTTGACAATGGGAGCGCAACAGTGACTCTTCTTACCAGAAAACAACTCTTGCTCGTAGGTCCAGAAACTGCATGTGATTCAACTCCATTTAGGACTGGGAAACAAACGCTAGCTCGCCTTACAAGAAACACACTCTCCTTTTGAGAAAAGAGCACTCTTCTACTCTACTGTGTTTCCTATAGGCCCAGAATAGTGAGCTTGCTAAGAACAAAAGAACTGTGCTTCCCACACATACGGGCTATATCTAGTTCAACTCTGCTTAGGAAACAGACAAGAACAGTTGGTCCTCTTCAGTCCAATACACTGTACATGCTGGGTGCAGACGCCAGTGCTATTTGTGCTGTGTATGGAAATGGGAGCGCAATAGTGTCTCTTTTTACCAGAAAAAAACTGTTGCTCCTAGGAACAGAAACTGCATGTGATTCAACTCCATTTAGGACTGGGAAACAAACGCTAGTTCGCCTTACATCAAACACACTCTGCTTTTGAGAAAAGAGCACTCTTCTACTCTACTGTGTTTCCTATAGGGCCAGAACACTGAGCTTGCTGAGAACAAAAGAACTGTGCTTCCTACACACAGGGGCCATATCTAGTTCAACTCTGCTTAGGAAACTGACAAGAACAGTAGCTCCTCTTCAATCCAATACACTGTACTTGCAGTTAGCAGACGCGAGTGCTATTTGCACTGTGTATGGCAATGGGAGCGCAATAGTGACTCCTCTTACCAGAAAACAACTCTTGCTTGTAGGACCAGAAACTGCATGAGATTCACCTCCGTTTCTGACTGGGAAACAAACACTAGCCAGCCTTACAAGAAACACACTCTGCTTCTGAAAAGAGCACTCTTCTACTCTATTGTGTTTCCTATTGGGTCCGAAGAGTGAGCTTGCTCAGAACAATGAAATGTGCTTCCTACACACACGGGCCATATCTAGTTCAACTCTGCTTAGGAAACTGACAAGAACAGTAGATCCTCTTCAGTCCAATACACTGTACATGCTGGGAACAGATGCGAGTGCTATTTGCCCTGTGTATGGCAATGGGAGCGCAATAGTGACTCTTCTTAGCAGAAAACAACTCTTGCTTGTAGGACCAGAAACTGCATGTGATTCAACTCTATTTAGGACTTGGAAAGAAACGCTAGCTCGCCTTAGGAGAAACACAGTCTGCTTTTGAGAAAAGAGCACTCTTCTACTCTACTGTGTTTACTATGGGGTCTGAAAATTGAGCTTGCTCAGAACAAAAGAACTGTGCTTCACACACACGGGCCATATCTAGTTCAACTCTGCTTAGGAAACTGACAAGAACAGTAGCTCCTCTTCTGTCCAATACACTGTACTTGCTGGGAACAGACTCGAGTGCTATTTGCACTGAGTATGGCAATGGTAGCACAATAGTGACTCTTCTTACCAGAAAACAGCTCTTGCTCGTAGGACCAGAAACTGCATGTGATTCAACTCCATTTAGGAGTGGGAAACAAACGCTAGCTCGCCTTAGAAGAAACAAACTCTGCTTCTGAGAAAAGAGCACTCTTCTACTCTTCTGTGTTTCCTATAGGGCCAGAACAGTGAGCTTGCTCAGAACAAAAGAACTGTGCTTCCTACACACACGGGCCATATCTAGTTCAACTCTGCTTAGGAAACTGACAAGAACAGTAGCTCCTATTCAGTCCAATACACTGTACTTGCTGGGAACAGACGCCAGTGCTATTTGCCCTGTGTATGACAATGGGAGCGCAATAGTGACTCTTCTTACCAGAACAACTCTTGCTCCTAGGATCAGAAACTACATGTGATTCAACTCCATTTAGGACTGGGAAACAAACACTAGCTAGCCTTACAAGAAACACACTCTTCTTTTGAGAAAAGAGCACACTTCTATTCTACTGTGTTTACTATGGGGTCCGAAAATTGAGCTTGCTCAGAACAAAAGAACTGTGCTGCACACACACGGGCCATATGTAGTTCAACTCTGCTTAGGAAACTGACAAGAACAGTAGCTCCTCTTCTGTCCAATACACTGTACTTGCTGGGAACAGACGTGAGTGCTATTTGCACTGAGTATGGTAATGGTAGTACAATAGTGACTCTTTTTACCAGAAAACAGCTCTTGCTCGTAGGACCAGAAACTGCATGTGATTCAACTCCATTTAGGACTGGGAAACAAACGCTAGCTCGCCTTACAAGAAACAAACTCTGCTTATGAGAAAAGAGCACTCTTCTACTCTTCTGTGTTTCCTATAGGGCCAGAACAGTGAGCTTGCTCAGAACAAAAGAACTGTGCTTCCTACACACACAGGCCATATCTAGTTCAACTCTGCTTAGGAAACTGACAAGAACAGTAGCTCCTCTTCAGTCCAATACACTGTACTTGCTGGGAACAGACGTGAGTGCTATTTGCACTGTTTATGGCAAAGGGAGAAAAATAGTGACATTCCTTTCCAGAAAACATCCCTTGTTGGTTGGACCAGAAACTGCATGTGATTCAACTCCATTTTCGACTGGGAAACACATGCTAGCTCGCCTTACAAGAAACACATTCTGCTTTTGAGAAAAGAGCACTCTTCTACTCTACTGTGTTTCCTACAGGGCCAGAAGAGTGAGCTTGCTCAGAACAAAAGAAGTGTACTTCCTACACACACCGGCCATATCTAGTTCAACTCTGCCTCGGAAACTGACAAGAACAGTAGATCCTCTTCAGTCCAATACACTGTACATGCTGGGAACAGACGCCAGTGCTATTTGCCCTGTGTATGACAATGGGAGCGCAATAGTGACTCTTCTTATCAGAAAACAACTCTGGCTCTTAGGATCAGAAACTGCATGTGATTCAACTCCATTTAGGAATTGGAAACAAATGCTAGCTCGTCTTACAAGAAACACACTCTACTTTTGAGAAAAGAGCACTCTTCTACTCTACTGTGTTTCCTATGGGGTCCGAACAGTGAGCTTGCTCAGAACAAAAGAATTGTGCTGCCTACACACACGGGCCATATCTAGTTCAACTCTGCTTAGGAAACTGACAAGAACAGTAGCTCCTCTTCTGTCCAATACACTGTACTTGCAAAGAACAGTAGCAAGTGTTGTTTGCACTGTGTATGGCAATAGGAGGGCAATAGTGACTCTTCTTATCAGAAAACAACTCTTGCTCATAGGACAAGAAACTGCATGTAATTCAACTCCATTTAGGACTGGGAAACAAACGCTAGCTTGCCTTACAGGAAACACACTCTGCTTTTGAGAAAAGAGCACTCTTCTACTCTACTGTTTTTCCTATGGGGTCCAAACAGTGAGCTTGCTCAGAACAAAAGAACTGTGCTTCCTACACACACGGGCCATATCTAGTTCAACTCTGCTTAGTAAACTGACAAGAACAGTAGCTCCTCTTCTGTCCAATACACTGTACTTGAAAAGAACAGTAGCAAGTGTTGTTTGCACTGTGTATGGCAATAGGAGCGCAATAGTGACTCTTTTTACCAGAAAACAACTCTTGCTCATAGGACAAGAAACTGCATGTAATTCAACTCCATTTAGGACTGGGAAAAAAAAGCTAGCTCACCTTACAAGAAACACACTCTGCTTCTGAGAAAAGAGCACTCTTCTACTCTTCTGTGTTTCCTATAGGGCCAGAACAGTGAGCTTGCTCAGAACAAAAGAACTGTGCTTCCTACACACACGGGCTATATCTTGGTAAACTCTGCTTAGGAAACTGACAAGAACAGTAGCTCCTCTTCAGTCCAATACACTGTACTTGCTTGGAACAGACGTGAGTGCTATTTGCACTGTTTATCGCAAAGGGAGCACAATAGTGTCTTTCCTTACAAGAATACATCCCTTGCTCGTAGGACCAGAAACTGCATGTGATTCAACTCCATTTTGGACTGGGAAACAAACGCTAGCTCGCCTTACAAGAAACACACTCTGCTTTTGAGAAAAGAGTACTCTTCTGTTCTACTGTGTTTCCTATGGGGCCCGAACAGTGAGCTTGCTCAGAACAAAAGAACTGTGCTTCCTACACACACGGGCCATATCTAGTTCAACTCTGCTTAGGAAACTGACAAGAACAGTACATCATCTTCAGTCCAATACACTCTACATGCTGGGAACAGACGCCAGTGCTATTTGCCCTGTGTATGACAAAGGGAGCGCAATAGTGACTCTTCTTACCAGAAAACAACTCTTGCTCGTAGGACCAGAAACTGCATGTGATTCAACTCCATTTAGGACTAGGAAACAAACGCTAGCTCGCTTTACAAGAAACACACTCTCAGGCCGGGCGGTGGTGGCGCACGCCTTTAATCCCAGCACTCGGGAGGCAGAGCCAGGCGGATCTCTGTGAGTTCGAGGCCAGCCTGGACTACCAAGTGAGTTCCAGGAAAGGCGCAAAGCTACACAGAGAAACCCTGTCTCAAAAAACCAAAAAAAAAAAAAAAAAAGAAACACACTCTCCTTTTGAGAAAAGAGCTCTCTTCTATTCTACTGTGTTTCCTATGGGGTCCGAACAGTGAGTTGCTCAGAACAAAAGAACTGGGCTTCCTTCACACACGGGCCATATCTAGTTCAACTCTGCTTAGGAAACTGACAAGAACAGTAGATCCTCTTCAGTCCAATACACTTTAAATGCTGGGAACAGACGCCAGTGCTATTTGCCACTTGTATGACAATGGGAGCACAATAGTGACTCTTCTTACCATAATACAACTCTTGCTCGTAGGACCAGAAACTGCTTGTGATTGAACTCCATTTAGGACTGGGAAACTAACGCTACCTCACCTTAGAAGAAACACACTCTGCTTTTGAGAAAAGAGCACTCTTCTACTCTACAGTGTTTCCTATGGGGTCTGAACAGTGAGCTTCCTGAGAACAAAAGAACTGTGCTTCCTACACACACGGGCCATATCTAGTTCAACTCTACCTAGGAAACTGACAGGAACAGTAGCTCCTCTTCAGTCCAATACACTGTACTTAATGGGAACAGACGGGAGTGCTATTTGCACTGTGTATGGCAATGGGAGCACAATAGTGACTTTCCTTACCAGAAAACAACTCTTGCTCGTAGGACCAAAAACTGCATGTGATTCAACTCCATTTAGGACTGCGAAACAAACGCTAGCTCGCCTTACAAGAAACACACTCTGCTTATGATAAAAGAGCACTCTTCTACTCTTCTGTGTTTCCTTTAAATTCCAAACAGTGAGCTTGCTCAGAACAAAAGAACTGTGCTTCCTACACACACGGGCTATATCTAGTTCAACTCTGCTTAGGAAACTGACAAGAACAGTAGTTCCTCTTCAGTCCAATACACTGTACTTGCTGGGAACAGACGCCAGTGCTATTTCCCCTGTGTATGACAATGGGAGCTCAATAGTGACTCTTCTTACCGGAAAACAACTCTTGCTCCTAGGACCAAAATCTGCATGTGATTCAACTCCATTTATGACTGCAAAACAAACGCTAGCTCGCCTTACAAGAAACACACTCTGCTTTTGAGAAAAGTTCACTCTTCTACTCTAATGTGTTTCCTATGGGTTCGATCAGTGAGCTTACAGTACAATAGAACTGGGCTTCCTACACACACGGGCCATATCTAGTTCAACTCTGCTTAGGAAACTGACAAGAACAGTAGCTCCTCTTCAGTCCAATACACTGTACTTGATGGGAACACATGCGAGTCCTCTTTGCACTGTGTGTTGCATTGGGAGCGCAATAGTGACTTTCCTTACCAGAAAACAACTCTTTCTCGTAGGATCAAAAACTGCATGTGATTCAATTCCATTTAGGACTGAGAAACAAATGCTAGCTCCCCTTACAAGGAACACTCTGCTTTTGAGAAAAGATGACTCTTCTACTCTACGGTGTTTCCTATAGGGCCAGAACAGTGAGCTTACTCAGAGCAAAAGAACTGTGCTTCGTACACACACGGGCTATATCTAGTTCAACTCTGCTTAGGAAACTGACAAGAACAGTAGCTCCTTTTCAGTCCAATACATTGTACATGCTGGGAACAGACGCCAGTGCTATTTGCCCTGTGTATGATAATGGGAGCACAATAGTGACTCTTCTTACCAGAAAACAACTCTTGCTCATAGGACCAGAAACTGCATGTGATTCAACTCCATTTAGAACTGGGAAACAAAGGCTAGCTCGCCTTACAAGAAACACACTCTGCTTTTGAGAAAACAGCACTCTTCTACTCTAATGTGTTTTTCGTAGGGCCAGAATAGTGACCTTGCTCAGAACAAAAGAACTGTGCTTCCTACACACATCGACTATATCTAGTTCAACTCTGCTTAGGAAACTGACAAGAACAGTAGATCCTCTTCAGTCCAATACACTGTACATGCTGGGAACAGACGCCAGTGCTATTTGCCCTGTGTATGACAATGGGAGCGCAATAGTGACTCTTCTTACCAGAAAACAACTCTTGCTCATAGGACCAGAAACTGCATGGGATTCAACTCCATTTAGGACTGTGAAACAAACAATAGCTCGCCTTACAAGAAACACACTCGGCTTTTGAGAAAAGAGCACTCTCCTACTCTACAGTGATTCTTGTGCGGTCTGAACAGTCATCTTGCTCAAAACAAAGGAACTGTGCTTCCTACACACACGGGACATATCCAGTTCAATTCTGCTTAGGAAACTGACAAGAACAGTAGATCCTCTTCAGTCCAATACAATGTACATGCAGGGAACAGATGCCAGTGCTATTTGCAATGTGTATGACAATGGGACCGCAATAGTGTCTCTTCTTACCAGAAAACATCTCTTGCTCATAGGACCAGAAACTGCATGTGATTCAACTCCATTTAGGACTGCAAAACAAACGCTAGCTCGCCTTACAAGAAACATACTCTGCTTTTGAGAAAAGAGAACTCCTCTACTCTACTGTGTTTCCTGTGGGGTCCAAACAGTGAGCTTGCTCAGAACAAAAGAACTGTGCTTCCTACACACACGGGCCATATCTAGTTCAACTCTGCTTAGGAAACTGACAAGAACAGTAGCTCCTCTTCAGTCCAATACACTGTACTTGCTGTGAACAGACGCGAGTGCTATTTGCACTGTATATGGCAATGGGAGCACAATAGTGACTCTTCTTACCAGAAAACAACTCTTGATTGTAGGACCAGAAACTGCATGGGATTCAACTCCATTTCATACTTGGAAACAAACAATAGCTCCCCTTACAAAAAACACACTCTGCTTTTGAGAAAAGAGCACTCTTCTACTCTATTGTGTTTCCTATAGGGCAAGAACAGTGAGCTTGCTCAGAAAAAAGGAACTGTGCTTCACTCACACACGGGCCATATCTAGGTCAATTCTGCATACGAAACTGACAAGAACAGTAGCTCCTCTTCAGTCCAATACACTGTACTTGCTGGGAACAGAGGCGAGTGCTATTTGCACTGTGTATGGCAATGGGAGCACAATAGTGACTTTCCCTACCAGAATACAACTCTTGCTCATAGGATCAAAAACTGCATGTGATTCAACTCCATTTAGGACTGGGAAACAAACGCTAGCTCGCCTTACAAGAAACACACTCTGCTTTTGAGAAAAGATCACTCTTCTACTCTACTGTGTTTTCTATAGGGCCAGAACAGTGAGCTTGCTCAGAACAAAAGAACTGTGCTTCCTACACACATGGCCATATCTAGTTCAATTCTGCTTAGGAAACTGACAAGAACAGTAGACCCTTTTCAGTCCAATAAACTGTACATGCTGGGAACAGACGCCAGTGCAATTTGCCCTGTGTATGACAATGGGAGCACAATAGTGACTCTTCTTAATAGAAAACAACTCTTGCTCATAGGACCAGAAACTACATGTGATTCAACTCCATTTAGGACTGGGAAACAAATGCTAGCTCGCCTTACAAGAAACACACTCTCTTTTTGAGAAAAGGGCACTCTTCTACTCTACTGTGTTTCCTATGGGTTCGATAAGTGAGCTTACAGTAGAAAAGAACTGTGCTTCCTACTCACACGGCCATATCTAGTTCAATTCTGCTGAGGAAACTGATAAGAACAGTAGCTCCTCTTCAGTCCAATACACTGTACATGCTGGGAACAGACGCCAGTGCTATTTGCCCTGTGTATGACAATGGGAGCGCAATAGTCACTCTTCTTACCAGAAAACAACACTTGCGCGTAGGACCAGAAACTGCATGTGATTCAACTCCATTTAGGACTGGGAAACAAATGCTAGCTCGCCTTACAAGAAACACACTCTGCTTTTGAAAAAGAGCACTCTTCTACTCTACTGTGTTTCCTATAGGGCCAAAACAGTGAGCTTGCTCAGAACAAAAGAACTGTGCTTCCTACAAACACGGCCATATCTAGTTCAATTCTGCTTAGGAAACTGACAAGAACAGTAGATCCTCTTCAGTCCAATACACTGTACATGCTGGGAACAGACGCCAGTGCTATTTGCCCTGTGTATGACAATGGGAGCGCAATAGTGACTCTTCTTACCAGAAAACAACTCTTGCTCGTAGGACCAGAAATTGCATGTGATTCAACTCCATTTAGGACTGGGAAACAAATGCTAGCTCGCCTTACAAGAAACACACTCTGCTTTTGAGAAAAGATTACTCTTCTACTCTACACTGTTTCCTATGTGTTCGATTAGTGAGCTTACAGTACAAAAGAACTGTGCTTCCTACACACAGGGGCCATATCTAGTTCAACTCTGCTTAGGAAATTGACAAGAACAGTAGCTCCTCTTCAGTCCAATACACTGTACTTGATGGGAACAGACGCGAGTCCTCTTTGCACTGTGTGTGGCAATGGGAGCACAATAGTGACTTTCCTTACCAGAAAACAACTCTTGCACCTAGGACCAGAAACATCATGGGACTCAACTCTGTTTCTGACTGGGAAACAAACACTTCTAGCCTTACAAGAAACACACTCTGCTTTTGAGAAACGAGCACTCCTCTACTCTACTGTGTTTACTATGGGGTCTGAAAATTGAGCTTGCTCAGAACAAAAGAACTGTGCTTCCTACACACACGGGCCATATCTAGTTTAACTCCGCTTAGTAAACTGACAAGAACAGTAGCTCCTCTTCAGTCCAATACACTGTACTTGCTGATAACAAACGCGAGAGCTATTTGCACTGTATATGGCAATGGGAGAGCAATAGAGACTCTTCTTACCAGTTAACATCTCTTGCTCGTAGGACCAGAAACTGCATGGGATTCAACTCCATTTCAGACTGGGAAACAAGCACTAGTTCGCCTTACAAGAAACACACTCTGCTTTTGAGAAAAGAGCACTATTCTACTCTACTGTGTTTCCTATGGGGTCCGAACAGTGAGCTTGCTCAGAACAAAAGAACTGTGCTTCCTACACACAGGGGCCATATCTAGTTCAACTCTTCTTAGGAAACTGACAAGAACAGTAGCTCCTCTTCAGTCCAATACACTGCACATGCTGGGAACAGACGCCAGTGCTATTTGCCCTGTATATGACAATGGGAGTGCAATAGTGACTCTTCTTACCAGAAAACAACTCTTGCTCGTAGGACCAGAAACTGCATGTGATTCAACTCCATTTAGGACTGGGAAACAAACACTAGCTCGCCTTACGAGAAACACACTACGCTTCTCAGAAAAGAGCACTCTTCTACTCTACTGTGTTTCCTATAGGTCCAGAATAGTGAGCTTGCTCAGAACAAAAGAACTGTGCTTCCTACACACACGGGCCATATCTAGTTTAACTCCGCTTAGGAAACTGACAAGAACAGTAGCTCCTCTTCAGTCCAATACACTGTACTTGCTGGGAACAGACGCGAGAGCTATTTGCACTGTATATGGCAATGGGAGCGCAATAGCGACTCTTCTTACCAGTTAACATCTCTTGCTCGTAGGACCAGAAACTGCATGGGATTCAACTCCATTTCAGACTGGAAAACAAGCACTAGTTCGCCTTACAAGAAATACACTCTGCTTTGAGAAAAGAGCTCTCTTCTACTCTACTGTGTTTCCTATGTGGTCCGAACAGTCAGCTTGCTCAGAACAAAAGAACTGTGCTTCCTACACACAGGGGCCATATCTAGTTCAACTCTGCTTAGGAAACTGAGAAGAACAGTAGCTCCTCTTCAGTCCAATATACTGTACTTGATGGGACTAGTGGCGAGTGCTATTTGCACTGTGTATGGCAATGGGAGCACAATAGTGACTTTCCTTACCAGAAAACAACTCTTGCTCATAGGATCAAAAACTGCATGGGATTCAACTCCATTTAGGACTGGGAAACAAACGCTAGCTCGCCTTACAAGAAACACACTCTGCTTTTGAGAAAAGATCACTCTTCTACTCTACTGTGTTTTCTATAGGGCCAGAACAGTGAGCTTGCTCAGAACAAAAGAACTGTGCTTTCTTCACACATGGCCATATCTAGTTCAATTCTGGTTAGGAAACTGACAAGAACAGTAGATCCTTTTCAGTCCAATAAACTGTACATGCTGGGAACAGACGCCAGTGCAATTTGCCCTGTGTATGACAATGGGAGCACAATAGTGACTCTTTTTAATAGAAAACAACTCTTGCTCGTAGGACCAGAAACTGCATGTGATTCAACTCCATTTAAGACTGGGAAACAAATGCTAGCTCGCCTTACAAGAAACACACTCTGTTTTTGAGAAAAGGGCACTCTTCTACTCTACTGTGTTTCCTATGGGTTCGATCAGTGAGCTTACAGTAGAAAAGAACTGTGCTTCCTACACATACGGGCCATATCTAGTTCAACTCTGCTTAAGAAACTGACAAGAACAGTAGCTCCTCTTCAGTCCAATACACTGTACTTGATGGGAACAGACGCGAGTCCTCTTTGCAATGTGTGTGGCAATGGGAGCGCAATAGTGACTTTCCTTACCAGAAAACAACTCTTGCTCGTAAGAACAGAAACTGCATGGGATTCAACTCCACTTCAGACTGGGAAACAAGTACTAGTTCGCCTTACAAGAAACACACTCTGCTTTTGAGAAAAGAGCACTCTTCTACTCTACTGTGTTTCCTATGGGGTCCGAACAGTC
>NW_026736685.1:0-62000 GCF_949786415.1 Peromyscus eremicus | reverse complement strand
TTCCCAGCAAGTACAGTGTATCGGACTGAAGAGGAGCTACTGTTCTTGTGAGTTTCCTAAGCAGAGTTGAACTAGATATGGCCCGTGTGTGTAGGAAGTACAGTTCTTATGTTCTGAGCAAGCTCACTGTTCTGGCCCTATAGGAAACACAGTAGAGTAGACGAGTGCTCTTTTCTCTAAAGCAGAGTGTGTTTCTTGTAAGGCGAGCTAGCGTTTGTTTCCTAGTCCTAAATGGAGTTGAATCACAGGCAGTTTCTGGTTCTACAAACAAGAGTTGTTTTCTGGTAAGGAAAGTCACATTGCGCTCCCATTGCCATACACAGTGCAAATAGCACTCGCGTCTGTTCTCACCAAGTACAGTGTATTGAACTGAATAGGTGCTACTGTTCTTGTCAGTTTCCTAAGCAGAGTTGAACTAGATATGGTCCGTGTTTGTAGGAAGCACAGTTCTTTTGTTCTGAGCAAGCTCACTGTTTGGACCCCAAACAAAACACAGTAGAGTAGAAGAGTGCTGTTTTCTCTAAAGCAGAGATTGTTTCTTGTAAGGCGAGCTAGCGTTTGTTTCCCAGTCCTAAATGGCGTTGAATCACATGCAGTTTCTGGTCCTATGAGCAAGAGTTGTTTTCTGGTAAGGAAAGTCACTACTATGCTCCCATTGCCATACACAGTGCAAATAGCACTCCCGTCTGTTCCCAGGATGTACAGTGTATTGGACTGAAGAGGAACTACTGTTCTTCTCATTTTCCTAAGCAGAGTTGAACTAGATATGGCCCGTGTGTGTAGGAAGCACAGTTCATTTGTTCTGAGCAATCTCACTGTTCTGGCCCTATAGGAAAAACAGTAGAGTAGAAGAGTGCTCTTTTCTCAAAAGCAGAGTGTCTTTATTGTAAGGCGAGCTAGAGTTTGTTTCCCAGTCCTAAATGGAGTTGAATCACATGCATTTTTTTGTCCTATGAGCAAGAGTTGTTTTATGGTAAGAAGAGTCACTATTGCGCTGCCATTGCCATACACAGGACAAATAGCACTGGCGTCTTTTCCCAGCAAGTACAGTGTATTGGACTGAAGAGGATCTACTGTTCTTGTCAGGTTCCTAAGCAGAATTGAACTAGATATGACCTTGTGTGTAGGAAGCACAATGCTTTTTTTCTGAGCAAGCTCACTCTTCTGGCCCTATAGGAAACACAGTAGAGTAGAAGAGTGCTCTTTTCTCTAAAGCAGAGTGTGTTTCTTGTAAGGCGAGCTAGCGTTTGTTTCCCAGTCCTAAATGGAGTTGAATCACATGCAGTTTCTGGTCCTACGAGCAAGAGTTGTATTCTGGTAAGGAAAGTCACTATTGTGCTCCCATTGCCATACCGAGTGCAAATAGCAATCGCGTCTGTTCCCAGCAAGTACAGTGTATTGGACTCAATAGGTGCTACTGTTCTTGTCAGTTTCCTAAGCAGAGTTGAACTAGATATGGTCCGTGTGTGTAGGAAGCACAGTATTTTTGTTCTGAGCAAGCTCACTGTTCTGGCCCTATAGGAAACACAGTAGAGTAGAAGAGTGCTCTTTTCTCAAAAGCAGAGTGTGTTTCTTGTAAGGCGAGATAGCCTTTGTTTCCCAGTCCTAAATGGAGTTGAATCACATGCAGTTTCTGGTTTTATGAGCAAGAGTTGTTTTCTGGTAAGGAAAGTCACTATTGCGCTCCCATTGACATACACAATGCAAATAGCCCTCCCGTCTGTTCCCAGCAAGTACAGTGTATTGGACTGAAGATGAGCTACTGTTCTTCTCATTTTCCTAAGCAGAGTTGAACTAGATATGGCCTGTGTGTGTAGGAAGCACAGTTCTTTTTTTCTGAGCAAGCGCACTGTTCTGGCCCTATAGGAAACACAGTAGAGTAGAAGAGTGCTCTTTTCTCAAAAGCAGAGTGTGTTTCTTGTAAAGCGAGCTAGAGTTTGTTTCTCAGTCCTAAATGGAGTGGAATCACATTCAGTTTCTGGTCCTACAAGCAAGAGTTGTTTTCTGGTAAGAAGAGACACTATTGCGCTGCCATTGCCATACACAGGACAAATAGCACTGGCATCTGTTCCCAGCAAGTACAGTGTATGGGATTGAAGAGGATCTACTGTTCTTGTCAGGTTCAAAAGCAGACTTGAACTAGATATGGCCGTGTGTGTAGGAAGCACAGTTTTTTTGTTCAGAGCAAGCTCACTGTTCGGAACACATAGGAAACACAGTAGAGTAGAAGAGTGCTCTTTTCTCAAAAGCAGAGTTTGTTTCTTGGAAGGCGAGCTAGCGTTTGTTTCCACGTCCTAAATGGAGTTGAGTCACATGCAGTTTTTTGTCCTAGGAGCAAGAGTTGTTTTCTGGTAAGACGAGTCACTATTGTGATCCAATTGCCATACACAGTGCAAATAGCACTCGAGTCTGTTCCCCGCAAGTACAGTGTATTGGACTGAAGAGGAGCTACTGTTCTTGTCAGTTTCCTAAGCAGAGTTGAAATAGATATGGCCCATGTGTGTAGGAAGCACAGTTCTTTTGTTCTAAGAAAGCACACTGTTCGGACCCTGTAGGAAACACAGAAGAGGAGAAGAGTGCTCTTTTCTCAAAAGCAGAGTGTGTTTCTTGTAAGGCGAGCTTGCATTTGTTTCCCAGTCCTAAATGGAGTGGTATCACATGCAGTTTCTGGACCTACGAGCAAGAGTTGTTTTCTGGTAAGAAAAGTCACTATTGTGCTCCCATTGCTATACACAGTGCAAAGAGCACATGCGTCTGTTCCCAGCAAGTACAGTGTATCGGACTGAAGAGAAGCTACTGTTCTTGTCAGTTTCCTAAGCAGAGTTGTTCTAGATATGGCCCGTGTGTATAGGAAGCACAGTTCTTATGTTCTGAGCAAGCTCACTGTTAAGGCCCTATAGGAAAAACAGTAGAGTAGAAGAGTGCTCTTTTCTCTAAAGCAGAGTGTGTTTCTTGTAAGGCGAGCTAGCGTTTGTTTCCTAGTCCTAAATGGAGTTGAATCACAGTCAGTTTCTGGTCCTACGAACAAGAGTTGTTTTCTGGTAAGGAAAGTCACATTGCGCACCCATTGCCATACACAGTGCAAATAGCACACGCGTCTGTTCCCAGCAAGTACAGTGTATTGGACTCAATAGGTGCTACTGTTCTTGTCAATTTCCTATGCAGAGTTGAACTAGATATGATCCGTGTTTGTAGGAAGCACAGTTCTTTCTTCTGAGCAAGCTCACTGTTTAGACACCATAGGAATCATATTAGAGTAGAAGAGTGCTCTTTTCTCAAAAGCAGAGTGTGTTTCTTGTAAAGCGAGCTAGCATTTGTTTCCCAGTGCGAAATGGCGTTGAATCACATGCAGTTTTTGGTCCTACGAGCAAGAGTTGTTTTCTGGTAAGGAAAGTCACTATTGCGCTCTCATTGCCATACACAGTGCAAATAGCACTCGCGTCTGTTTGCAACAAGTACAGTGTATTAAACTGAAGAGGAGCTACTGTTCTTGTCAGTTTCATAAGCAGAGTTGAACTACATATGGTCTGTGTGTGTAGGAAGCACAGTTCTTTTGTTTTGAGCAAGCTCACTGTTTGGACCCCATAGGAAACACAGTAGAGTAGAAGAGTGCTCTTTTCTCTAAAGCAGAGTGTGTTTCTTGTAAGGCGAGCTAGCGTTTGATTCCCAGTCCTAAATCGAGTTGAATCCCATGCAGTTTCTGGTACTACGAGCAAGAGTTGTTTTCTGGTAAGAAGAGTCACTATTGCGCTGCAATTGCCATACACAGGACAAATAGCACTGGCGTCTGTTCGCAGCAAGTACAGTGTATTGGGCTCAAGAGGATCTACTGTTCTTGTCAGTTTACTAAGCAGAGTTGAACTAGATATGGCCCGTGTGTGTAGGAAGCACAGTTCTTTTGTTCTGAGCAAGCTCACTGTTCGGACCCCATAGGAAACACTGTAGAGTAGAATAGTGCTCTTTTCTCAAAAGCAGAGTGTGTTTCTTGTAAGGCGAGCTAGCGTTTGTTTCCCAGTCCTAAATGGAGTTGAGTCACAGGCAGTTTCTTGTCCTACAAGCAAGAGTTGTTTTCTGGTAAGGAAAGTCACTATTGTGCTCCCATTGCCATACACACTGCAAATAGCCCTCACGTGTGTTCCCAGCAAGTACAGTGTATCAGACTGAAGAGGAGCTACTGTTCTTGTCAGTTTCCTAAGCAGAGTTGAACTAGATATGGCCCGTGTGTGTAGGAAGCACAGTTCTTATGTTCTGAGCAAGCTCACTGTTCTGGCACTATAGGAAACACAGTAGAGTAGAAGAGTGCTCTTTTGTCAAAAGCAGAGAGTGTTATTGTAAGGCGAGCTAGCGTTTGTTTCCTAGTCCTAAATGGAGTTGAATCACATGCAGTTTCTGGTCCTACGAGCAAGAGTTGTTTTCTGGTAAGGAAAGTCACTATTGCGCTCCCATTGCCATACACAGGGCAAATAGCACTCGCGTCTTTTCCCAGCAAGTACAGTGTATTGGACTGAATAGGAGCTCCTGTTCTTGTCAGTTTCCTAAGCAGAGTTGATCTACATATGGTCCGTGTGTGTAGGAAGCACAGTTCTTTTGTTCTGAGCAAGCTCACTGTTTGGACCCCATAGGAAACACAGTAGAGTAGAAGAGAGCTCTTTTCTCTAAAGCAGAGTGTGTTTCTTGTAAGGCGAGCTAGCGTTTGTTTCCCAGTCCTAAATGGAGTGGAATCACATGCAGTTTCTGGTCCTACGAGCAAGAGATGTTTTATGGTAAGAATAGTCACTATTGCCCTGCCATTGCCATACACAGGACAAATAGCGCTGGCGTCTGTTCCCAGCAAGTACAGTGTATTGGACTGAATAGGACCTACTGTCCTTGTCTGGTTCCTAAGCAGAATTGAACTAGATATGGCCGTGTGTGTAGGAAGCACAGTTCTTTTGTTCTGAGCAAGATCACTGTTCGGACCCCATAGGAAACATAGTAGAGTAGAAGAGTGCTCTTTTCTCAAAATTAGAGTGTGTTTCTTGTAAGGCGAGCTAGCGTTTGTTTCCCAGTCCTAAATGGAGTTGAATCACATGCAGTTTCTGGTCCTATGAGCAAGAGTTGTTTTCAAGTAAGGAAAGTCACTATTGTGCTCCTATTGCCATACACAGTGCAAATATCACTCGCATCTGTTCCCAGCAAGTACAGTGTATTGTACTGAATAGGTGCTACTGTTCTTGTCAGTTTCCTAAGCAGAGTTGAACTAGATATGATCCGTGTGTGTAGGAAGCACAGTTCTTTTGTTCTGAGCAAGCTCACTGTTTGGACCCCATAGGAAACATAGTAGAGTAGAAGAGAGTGCGCTTTTCCCTAAAGAAGAGTGTGTTTCTTGTAAGGCAAGCTAGCGTTTGTTTCCCAGTCCTAAATGGTGTGGAATCACATGCAGTTTCTGGTCCTACGAGCAAGAGTTGTTTTCTGGTAAGGAAAGTTGTTGCTGGAGAATTTCTCTCCAGTTCCCACCACCAAGTCCCGCCAGTCCCAGCGCCCACTTATAAAATAAACACACAGACTCTTACATTATTTAAACTGCTTGGCCATTAGCTCAGGCCTGTTATTGTCTAGCTCTTGCTCTTATATTCAGCCCATTTCTATTAATCTTTACTTTGCCACATGGCTCGTGGCTTACCGGGACCTTCCCACGCGGCTTGTCATGGTGGCGCCTGGCAGTGTCTCTCTTACTCAGCCTTCCACTTCCCAGAATTCTTCTCCTTGTCCCGCCTATACTTACTGCCTAGCCAATGGCCAATCAGTGATTTATTTACTGACCAATCAACAACACATTTGAGATACAGACCATCCCACAGCACTTCCCAGTTTCTTTTCTTAGAAAGGAAGGTTTTAACCTTTACACATCTCCAAAGTCAGCTTGGTATATTTGGGAATTTGGGCGTAGCTTCTCTTACTACTTCCTGCTGGATGGGGGCGCTGTATCTTATGGGGATACAAAGAAAATTTTTAGGATTATGGAATAGTCCATGAGAGTGTATCGTCTGAGCCAGTTGCCTTCAAACCATTCTGGATGTTGGATCATCTCAGCCATGTGGTCATCAGAGACCTTTCAGGGGGTCTTGGCTGGTCAAACTGGATGTATCTTAATCTGGAACAAATCCATAGCCTCTGGCTTTCTGTGGAAACAAAAGAGACTCTTTTCCAAAGCAACATATCCTTACATCCAAACTTTGAAGTCAAGGTACCTTTAAAATATACATTTTGGCATAACTCAACAGCTTTTGTAATCAAATGTTTTTCTTCAATTACGAATATCAAAGAGAACATAATCCAGATTCTCTGTGTGGTAGCCATCTTTACGTGGTTTTTTTTTTTTATATTAGCTTGAGCCTATTGCTTTAAACTGCAGCCTCCTAAGCCTGAAATGGCACTGGCACTGTGGCTGCTGGCTCCGCCCACTTCAGCTTTCCAAAATGGAGGCAGTACGTTTTCCGCCAGCTCTGGGAGCCATCAACTCTCAGAAATAGTGGGTCTATGCTTCTATCAAAGCAGCGTGTAGCCCAGAAACCTTTTTTTTGTTTTGTTTTGTTTTGTACTAGCAAAGGCTAAATCCACCACACAGCTTAATGTGCCACTTGCAGAGGCCTCATTCCCGCCATACTGCAGATTGAGCATGCACGCCTGGAACCCGCCATAGTAGCTCAAACACGCAGGCTGCCGCTAGCTTGAAAGAGACAACTAGGAGCTGTTTTTAGCTCTGTTTTAGAATCTTTTTTCTAAGTTTTTAGGTGGAAACTCTTGCCACCACGTTGGACGCCATTTGTTGCTGGACAATTTCTGTCCAGCTCCCGCCACCAAGTCCCGCCAGTCCCAGAGCCACTTATAAAATAAACACACAGACTCTTACATTATTTAAACTGCTTGGCCATTAGCTCAGGCCTGTTATTGTCTAGCTCTTACTCTTATATTTAGCCCATTTCTATTAATCTTTACTTTGCCACATGGCTCATGGCTTACCGGGACCTTCCCACACGGCTTGTCATGGTGGCGGCTGGCAGTGTCTCTCTGACTCAGCCTTCCACTTCCCAGAATTCTTCTCCTTGTCCCGCCTATACGTTCTGCCTAGCCAATGGCCAATCAGTGATTTATTTACTGACCAATCAACAACACACTTGACATACAGACTATCCAACAGCAGAAAGTCACTATTGCCCTCCCATTGACATACACAGTGCAAATAGCACATGCGTCTGTTCCCAGCAAGTACAGTGTATTGGACTGAAGAGGAGCTACTGTTCTTGTCAGTTTCCTAAGCAGAGTTGAACTAGATATGGCCCGTGTGTGTAGGAAGCACAGTTCTTTTGTTCTGAGCAAGCTCACTGTTTGGACCCCATAGGAAACACAGTAGAGTAGAAGAGTGCTCTTTTCTCTAAAGCAGAGTGTGTTTCTTGTAAGGAGAGCTAGCGTTTGTTTCCCAGTCCTAAATGGAGTTGAATCCCATGCAGTTTCTGGTACTACGAGCAAGAGTTGTTTTCTGGTAAGAAGAGTCACTATTGCGCTCCCATTGCCATACACAGGACAAATAGCACTGGTGTCTGTTCGCAGCAAGTGCAGTGTATTGGACTGAAGAGGATATACTGTTCTTGTCAGGTTCCTAAGCAGAGTTGAACTAGATATGGCCGTGTGTGTAGGAAGCACAGTTTTTGTGTTCTGAGCAAGCTCTCTGTTCGAACCCCATAGGAAACACAGTAGAGTAGAAGAATGCTCTTTTCTCAAAAGCAGAGTGTGTTTCTTTTAAGGCGAGCTAGCGTTTGTTTCCCAGTCCTAAATGGAGTTGAATCACATGCAGTTTCTGTTCCTACGAGCAAGAATTGTTTTCTGGTAAGGAAAGTCACTATTGTGCTCCCATTGCCATACACAGTGCAAATAGCCCTCCTGTCTGTTCCCAGCAAGTACAGTGTATTGGACTGAAGAGGAGCTACTGTTCTTCTAAGTTTCCTAAGGAGACTTGAACTAGTTATGGCCCGAGAGTGTAGGAAGCACAGTTCTTTTTTTCTGAGCAAGCTCACTGTTCTGGCCCTATAGGAAACACAGTAGAGTAGAAGAGTGCTCTTTTCTCAAAAGCAGAGTGTGTTTCTTGTAAAGCGAGCTAGCGTTTGTTTCCCAGTCCTAAATGGAGTTGAATCACATGCAGTTTCTGGTACTACGAGCAAGAGTTGTTTTCTGGTAAGAAGAGTCACTATTGCGCTGCCATTGCCATACACAGGACAAATAGCACTGGCGTCTTTTCCCAGCAAGTACAGTGTATTGGACTGAATAGGAGCTACTGTTCTTGTCAGTTTCCTAAGCAGAGTTGAAATAGATATGGCCCGTGTGTGTAGGAAGCACAGTTCTTTTGTTCTGAGCAAGCTCACTGTTTGGACCCCACAGGAAACACAGTAGAGTAGAAGAGTGCTCTTTTCTCAAAAGCAGAGTGTGTTTCATGTAAGGCGAGCTAGCATTTGTTTCCCAGTCCTAAATGGAGTTCAATCACATGCAGTTTCTGGTCCTACGAGCAAGAGTTGTTTTCTGGTAAGGAAAGTCACTATTGCGCTCCCATTGCCATACACAGTGCAAATAGCACTCGCGTCTGTTCCCAGCAAGTACAGTGTATCGGACTAAGGAGGAGCAACTGTTCTTCTCAGTTTCCTAAGCAGAGTTGAACTAGATATGGCCCGTGTATAGGAAGCACAGTTCTTTTGTTCTGAGCAAGCTCACTGTTCTGGCCCTATAGGAAACACAGTAGAGTAGAAGAGTGCTCTTTCTCTAAAGCAGAGTGTGTTTCTTGTAAGGCGAGCTAGCGTTTGTTTCCCAGTCCTAAATGGAGTTGAATCAAATGCAGTTTCTGGTCCTACGAGCAAGAGTTGTTTTACGGTAAGAAGAGTCACTATTGCGCTTCCATTGCCATACACAGGACAAATAGCACTGGCGTCTGTTCCCAGCAAGTACAGTGTATTGGACTGAAGAGGATCTACTGTTCTTGTCAGGTTCCTAAGCAGAATTGAACTAGATATGGCCGTGTGTGTAGGAAGCACAGTCTTTTGTTCTGAGCAAGCTCACTTTTCGGTCCCCATAGGAAACACAGTAGAGTAGAAGAGTGCTCTTTTCTCAAAAGCAGAGTGTGTTTCTTGTAAGGCGAGCTAGCGTTTGTTTCCCAGTCCTAAATGGAGTTGAGTCACAGGCAGTTTCTTGTCCTACAAGCAAGAGTTTTTTTCTGGTAAGGAAAGTCACTATTGTGCTCCCATTGCCATACACAGTGCAAATAGCACTCACGTCTGTTATCAGCAAGTACAGTTATCAGACTGAAGAGGAGCTACTGTTCTTGTCAGTTTCCTAAGCAGAGTTGAACTAGATATGGCCCGTTTGTGTAGGAAGCACAGTTCTTATGTGCTGAGCAAGCTCACTATTCTGGCACTATAGGAAACACAGTAGAGTAGAAGAGTGCTCTTTTGTCAAAAGCAGAGTGTTTTCCTTGTAAGGCGAGCTAGCGTTTGTTTCCTAGTCCTAAATGGAGTTGAATCACATGCAGTTTCTGGTCCTACGTGCAAGAGTTGTTTTCTGGTAAGGAAAGTCACTATTGCGCTCCCATTGCCATACACAGGGCAAATAGCACTCGCGTCTTTTCCCAGCAAGTACAGTGTATTGGACTGAATAGGAGCTCCTGTTCTTGTCAGTTTCCTAAGCAGAGTTGATCTACATATGGTCCGTGTGTGTAGGAAGCACAGTTCTTTTGTTCTGAGCAAGCTCACTGTTTGGACCCCATAGGAAACACAGTAGAGTAGAAGAGAGCTCTTTTCTCTAAAGCAGAGTGTGTTTCTTGTAAGGCGAGCTAGCGTTTGTTTCCCAGTCCTAAATGGAGTGGAATCACATGCAGTTTCTGGTCCTACGAGCAAGAGATGTTTTATGGTAAGAATAGTCACTATTGCCCTGCCATTGCCATACACAGGACAAATAGCGCTGGCGTCTGTTCCCAGCAAGTACAGTGTATTGGACTGAATAGGAGCTACTGTTCTTGTCTGGTTCCTAAGCAGAATTGAACTAGATATGGCCGTGTGTGTAGGAAGCACAGTTCTTTTGTTCTGAGCAAGATCACTGTTCGGACCCCATAGGAAACATAGTAGAGTAGAAGAGTGCTCTTTTCTCAAAAGCAGAGTGTGTTTCTTGTAAGGCGAGCTAGCGTTTGTTTCCCAGTCCTAAATGGAGTTGAATCACATGCAGTTTCTGGTCCTATGAGCAAGAGTTGTTTTCAAGTAAGGAAAGTCACTATTGTGCTCCTATTGCCATACACAGTGCAAATAGCACTCGCATCTGTTCCCAGCAAGTACAGTGTATTGTACTGAATAGGTGCTACTGTTCTTGTCAGTTTCCTAAGCAGAGTTGAACTAGATATGATCCGTGTGTGTAGGAAGCACAGTTCTTTTGTTCTGAGCAAGCTCACTGTTTGGACCCCATAGGAAACATAGTAGAGTAGAAGAGAGTGCGCTTTTCTCTAAAGAAGAGTGTGTTTCTTGTAAGGCGAGCTAGCGTTTGTTTCCCAGTCCTAAATAGTGTGGAATCACATGCAGTTTCTGGTCCTACGAGCAAGAGTTGTTTTCTGGTAAGGAAAGTTGTTGCTGGAGAATTTCTCTCCAGTTCCCGCCACCAAGTCCCGCCAGTCCCAGCGCCCACTTATAAAATAAACACACAGACTCTTACATTATTTAAACTGCTTGGCCATTAGCTCAGGCCTGTTATTGTCTAGCTCTTACTCTTATATTTAGCCCATTTCTATTAATCTTTACTTTGCCACATGGCTCGTGGCTTACCGGGACCTTCCCACGCGGCTTGTCATGGTGGCGCCTGGCAGTGTCTCTCTTACTCAGCCTTCCACTTCCCAGAATTCTTCTCCTTGTCCTGCCTACACTTACTGCCTAGCCAATGGCCAATCAGTGATTTATTTACTGACCAATCAACAACACATTTGACATACAGACCATCCCACAGCACTTCCCCTTTTCTTTTCTTAAAAAGGAAGGTTTAACCTTTACACATCTCCAAAGTCAGCTTGTTATATTTGGGAATTTGGGCGTAGCTTCTCTTACTACTTCCTGCTGGATGGGGGCGCTGTATCTTATGGGGATACAAAGAAAATTTTTAGGATTATGGAATAGTCCATGAGAGTGTATCGTCTGAGCCAGTTGCCTTCAAACCATTCTGGATGTTGGATCATCTCAGCCATGGGGTCATCGGAGACCTTTCAGGGGGTCTTGGCTGGTCAAACTGGATGTATCTTAATCTGGAACAAATCCATAGCCTCTGGCTTTCTGTGGAAACAAAAGAGACTCTTTTCCAAAGCAACATATCCTTACATCCAAACTTTGAAGTCAAGGTACCTTTAAAATATACATTTTGGCATAACTCAACAGCTTTTGTAATCAAATGTTTTTCTTCAATTACGAATATCAAAGAGAACATAATCCAGATTCTCTGTGTGGTAGCCATCTTTACGTGGTTTTTTTTTTTATATTAGCTTGAGCCTATTGCTTTAAACTGCAGCCTCCTAAGCCTGAAATGGCGCTGGCACTGTGGCTGCTGGCTCCGCCCACTTCAGCTTTCCAAAATGGAGGCAGTACGTTTTCCGCCAGCTCTGGGAGCCATCAACTCTCAGAAATAGTGGGTCTATGCTTCTATCAAAGCAGCGTGTAGCCCAGAAACCTTTTTTTTGTTTTGTTTTGTTTTGTACTAGCAAAGGCTAAATCCACCACACAGCTTAATGTGCCACTTGCAGAGGCCTCATTCCCGCCATACTGCAGATTGAGCATGCACGCCTGGAACCCGCCATAGTAGCTCAAACACGCAGGCTGCCGCTAGCTTGAAAGAGACAACTAGGAGCTGTTTTTAGCTCTGTTTTAGAATCTTTTTTTTCCAAAGCAGAGTGTGTTTCTTGTAAGGCGAGCTCGCGTTTGTTTCCCAGTCTTAAATGGATTTTAGTCACATGCAGGTTTTATTCATACGAGCAAGAGTTGTTTTCTGGTAAGAAGAGTCACTATTGTGCTCCAAATGCCATACACAGTGCAAATAGCACTCCCGTCTGTTCCCAGCAAGTACAGTGTATTGGACTGAATAGGAGCTACTGTTCTTGTCAGTTTCCTAAGCAGAGTTGAACTAGGTATGGTCCATGTGTGTAGGAAGCACAGTTCTTTGTTCTGAGCAAGCTTACTGTTTGGACCCCATAGGAAACACCGTAGAGTAGAAGAGTGCTCTTTTCTCAAAAGCAGAGTGTGTTTCTTGTAAGGCGAGCTAGCATTTGTTTCCCAGTTCTAAATGGCGTTGAATCACATGCAGTTTGTGGTCCTACGAGCAAGAGTTGTTTTCTGGTAAGACGACTCACTATTGTGCTCCAATTGCCATACACAGTGCAAATAGCACTGGCGTCTGTTCCTAGCACGTACAGTGTATTGGACTGAAGAGGATCTACTGTTCTTGTCAGGTTCATAAGCAGAATTGAACTAGATATGGCCGTGTGTGTAGGAAGCACAGGTCTTTTGTTCTGAGCAAGCTAACATTTCGAGCACATAGGAAACACAGTAGAGTAGAAGAGTGCTCTTTTCTCAAAAGCAGAGTGTGTTTCTTGTAAGGCGAGCTAGCGTTTGTTTCCCAGTCCTAAAAGGAGTTGAGTCACAGGCAGTTTCTGTTCCTACGAGCAAGAGTTGTTTTCTGGTAAGGAAAGTCACTATTGCACTCCCATTGCCATACACAGGGCAAATAGCACTCGCGTCTTTTCCCAGCAAGTACAGTGTATTGAACTGAATAAGAGCTACTGTTCTTGTCAGTTTCCTAAGCAGAGTTGAACTACATATGGTCCGTGTGTGTAGGAAGCACAGTTCTTTTGTTCTGAACAAGCTCACTGTTTGGACCCCATAGGAAACACAGTAGAGTAGAAGAGTGCTCTTTTCTCTAAAGCAGAATGTGTTTCTTGTAAGGCGAGCTAGCGTTTGTTTCCCAGTCCTAAATGGAGTGGAATCACATGCAGTTTCTGGTCCTACGAGCAAGAGTTGTTTTATGGTAAGAATAGTCACTATTGCACTGCCATTGCCATACACAGGACAAATAGCACTGGCGTCTGTTCCCAGCAAGTACAGTGTATTGGACTGAAGAGGAACTACTGTTCTTATCTGGTTTCTAAGCAGAATTGAACCAGATAAGGCCCGTGTGTGTAGGAAGCACAGTTCTTTTGTTCTGAGCAAGATCACTGTTCGGACCCCATAGGAAACACAGTAGAGTAGAAGAGTGCTCTTTTGTTAAAGCAGAGTGTGTTTCTTGTAAGGCAAGCTAGCGTTTGTTTCCCAGTCCTAAATGGAGTGGAATCACATGCAGTTTCTGGAACTACGAACAAGAGTTGTTTTCTGGTAAGGAAAGTCACTATTGTGCTCCTATTGCCATACACAGGGCAAACAGCACTCGCTTCTGTTCCCAGCAAGTACAGTGTATTGGACTGAATATGTGCTACTGTTCTTGTCAGTTTCCTAAACAGAGTTGAACTAGATATGATCCGTGTGTGTAGGAAGCACAGTTCTTTTGTTCTGAGCAAGCTAACTGTTTGGACCCCATAGGAAACATAGTAGAGTAGACGAGAGCTCTTTTCTATAAAGCAGAGTGTGTTTTTGTAAGGCAAACTAGCGTTTGTTTCCCAGTCCTAAATGGAGTGGAATCACATGCAGTTTCTGGTCCTACGAACAAGAATTGTTTTCTGGTAAGGAAAGTCACTATTGCGCTCCCATTGCCCTACACAGTGCAAATAGCACTCGCGTCTTTTCACAGCAAGTACAGTGTATTGGACTGAATAGGAGCTACTGTTCTTGTCAGTTTCCTAATCAGAGTTGAACTAGATATGGCCCGTGTGTGTAGGAAGCACAGTTCTTTTGTTCTGAGCAAGTTCACTGTTTGGATCCCATAGGAAACACAGTAGAGTAGAAGAGTGCTCTTTTCTCAGAAGCAGAGTGTGTTTCTTGTAAGGCGAGCTAGCGTTTATTTCCCAGTCCTAAATGGTGTGGAATCACATGCAGTTTCTGGTCCTACGAGCAAGAGTTGTATTCTGGTAAGGAAAGTCACTATTGTGCTCCCATTGACATACACAGTGCAAATAGCACATGCGTCTGTTCCCAGCAAGTACAGTGTATTGGACTGAAGAGGAGCTACTGTTCTTGTCAGTTTCCTAAGCAGAGATGAACTAGATATGGCCCGTTTGTGTAGGAAGCACAGTTCTTATGTTCTGAGCAAGCTCACTGTTCTGGCTTTATAGGAAACACAGTAGAGTAGGAGAGTGCTCTTTTCTCTAAAGCAGAGTGTGTTTCTTGTAAGGCGAGCTAGCGTTTGTTTCCTAGTTCTAAATGGAGTGAATCACATGCAGTTTTTGGTCCTATGAGCAAAAGTTGTTTTCTGGTAAGGAAAGTCACTATTGTGCTACCATTGCCATACACAGTGCAAATAGCACTCGCGTCTGTTCCCAGCAAGTACAGTGTATTGGACTGAATAGGAGCTACTGTTCTTGGCAGTTTCCTAAGCAGACTTGAACTAGATATGGTCCATGTGTAGGAAGCACATTTCTTTTGTTCTGAGCAAGCTCACTGTTTGGACCCCATAGGAAACAACGTAGAGTAGAAGAGTGCTCTTTTCTCAAAAGCAGAGTGTGTTTCTTTTTAGGCGAGCTAGCATTTGTTTCCCAGTTCTAAATGGCGTTGAATCACATGCAGTTTCTGGTCCTACGAGCAAGAGTTGTTTTCTGGTAAGGAAAGTCACTATTGTGCTCCCATTGCCATACACAGTGCAAATAGCACTCCCGTCTGTTCCCAGCAAGTACAGTGTATTGGACTGAAGAGGATCTACTGTTCTTGTCAGTTTCCTAAGCAGAGTTGAACTAGATATGGCCCGTGTGTGTAGGAAGCACAGTTCTTTTGTTCTAAGCAAGCTTACTTTTCGGACCCCAGAGGAAACACAGTAGAGTAGAAGACTGCTCTTTTCTCAAAAGCAGAGTGTGTTTCATGTAAGTTGAGCTAGCATTTGTTTTCTAGTCCTAAATGGAGTTGAATCACATGCAGTTTCTGGTCCTATGCCCAAGAGTTGTTTTATGGTAAGGAAAGTCACTATTGCGCTCCCATTGCAATACACAGTGCAAATAGCACTCGTGTCTGTTCCCAGGAAGTAAGGTGTATCGGACTGAAGAGGAGCTACTGTTCTTGTCAGTTTCCTAAGCAGATTTGAACTAGATATGGCCCGTGTGTGGGAAGCACAGTTCTTTTGTTCTGAGCAAGCTCACTGTTCTGGCCCTATAGGAAACACAGTAGAGTAGAAGAGTGCTCTTTCCTCTACAGCAGAGTGTGTTTCTTGTAAGGGGAGCTAGCGTTTGTTTCCCAGTCCTAAATGGAGTGGAATCACATGCAGTTTCGGGTCCTACGAGCAAGAGTTTTTTTATGGTAAGAATAGTCACTATTGTGCTGCCATTGCCATACACAGGACAAATAGCACTGGCGTCTGTTCCCAGCAAGTACAGTGTATTGGACTGAAGAGGATCTACTGCTCTTGTCAGGTTTCTATGTAGAATTGAACTAGATATGGCCGTGTGTGTAGCAAGCACAGTTCTTTTGTTATGAGCAAGCTCACTGTTCGAGCCCATAGGAAACACAGTACAGTAAAAGAGTGCTCTTTTCTCAAAAGCAGAGTGTGATTTTTGTAAGGCAAGCTAGCGTTTGTTTCCCACTCCTAAATGGAGTTGAGTCACAGGCAGTTTTTGGTCCTATGAGCAAGAGTTGTTTTCTGGTAAGAAGAGTCACTATTGTGCTCCAAATGCCATACACAGTCCAAATAGCACTCCCGTCGGTTCCCAGCAAGTACAGTGTATTGGACTGAATAGGAGCTACTGTTCTTGTCAGTTTCCTAAGCAGAGTTGAACTAGATATGGTCCATGTGTGTAGGAAGCACAGTTCTTTTGTTTTGAGCAAGCTTATTGTTTGGACCCCATAGGAAACACCTTAGAGTAGAAGAGTTCTCTTTTCTCAAAAGCAGAGTGTGTTTCTTGTAAGGCGAGCTAGAGTTTGTTTTTCAGTCCTAAATGGAGTTGAGTCACATGCAGTTTTTTGTCCTACGAGCAAGAGTTGTTTTCTGGTAAGGAAAGTCACTATTTTGCTCCCTTTGCCATACACAGTGCAAATAGCAATCGCGTCTTTTCCTAACAATTACAGTGTATCGGAATGAAGAGGAGCTACTGTTCTTGTCAGTTTCCTAAGCAGAGTTGAACTAGATATAGCCCGTGTGTGTAGGAAGCACAGTTCTTATGTTCTGTGCAAGCTCACTGTTCTGGCCCTATAGGAAACACAGTAGAGTAGAAGAGAGCTCTTTTCTCAAAAGCAGAGTGTGTTTCTTGTAAGGCGAGCTAGCATTTGTTTTCTAGTCCTAAATGGAGTTGAATCACATGCAGTTTCTGGTCCTACAAACAAGAGTTGTTTTCTGGTAAGGAAAGTCACTATTGCGCTCCCATTGCCATACACAGAGCAAGTAGCACTCGCGTCTTTTCCAAGCAAGTACAGTGTATTGGTCTGAATAGGAGCTACTGTTCTTGTCAGTTTCCTAAGCAGAGTTGAACTAAATATGGTCCGTGTGTGTAGGAAACACAGTTCTTTTGTTCTGAGCAAGCTCACTGTTTTGGCCCTATAGGAAACACAGTAGAGTAGAAGAGTGCTCTTTTCTCTAAAGCAGAGTGTGTTTCTTGTAAGGTGAGCTAGCGTTTGTTTCCCAGTCCTAAATGGAGTTGAATTACATGCAGTTTCTGGTCCTATGAGCAAGAGTTGTTTTCTGGTGCAAAGAGTCACTATTGCGCTCCCATTGCCATACACAGTGCAAACAACACTCGCTACTGATCTTTGCAAGTACAGTGTATTGGACAGAATAGGAGCTACTGTTCTTGTCAGTTTCCTAAGCAGAGTTGAACTAGATATGGCCCGTGTGTAGGAAGCACAGTTGTTTTGTTCTGAGCAAGCTCACTGTTCGGACCCCATAAGAAACACAGTAGAGTAGAAGAGTGCTCTTTTCTCAAAAGCAGAGTGTGTTTCTTGTAAGGCGAGCTAGCTGGTGTTTGTTTCCCAGTCAGAGACGGAGTTGAATCCCATGCAGTTTCTGGTCCTACCAGCAAGAGTTGTTTTCTGGTAAGAAGAGTCACTATTGCGCTCCCATTGCCATACACAGTGCAAATAGCACTCGCGTCTGCTCCCAGCAATTACAGTGTATTGGACGGAAGAGGAGCTACTGTTCTTGTCAGTTTCCTAAGCAGAGTTGAACTAGATATGGCCCGTGTGTGTAGGAAGCACAGTTCTTTTGTTCTGAGCAAGCTCACTGTCCTGGCCCTAAAGGAATCACAGTAGAGTAGAAGGGTGCTCTTTTCTCTAAAGCAGAGTGTGTTTCTTGTAAGGTGAGCTATCGTTTGTTCCCCAGTCCTAAATGGAGTTGAATCCCATGCAGTTTTAGGTCCTTCGAGCAAGGGATGTTTTCTGGTAAGGAAAGTCACTATTGTGCTCCCTTTGCCATAAACAGTGTAAATAGCACTCGCGTCTGCTCCCAGCAAGTACAGTGTATTGGACTGAAAAGGAACTACTGTTCTTGTCAGTTTCCTAAGCAGAGTTGAACTAGATATTGCCCTTGTGTTTAGGAAGCACAGTTCTTTTGTTCTGAGCAAGCTCACTGTCCTGGCCCTATAGGAATCACAGTAGAGAAGAAGAGTGCTCTTTTCTCTAAAGCAGAGTGTGTTTCTTGTAAGGTGAGCTATCGTTTGTTTCCCAGTCCTAAATGGAGTTGAATCCCATGCAGTTTTAGGTCCTACGAGCAAGGGATGTTTTCTGGTAAGGAAAGTCACTATTGTGCTCCCTTTGCCATACACAGTGCAAATAGCACTCACGTCTGTTCCCAGCAAGTACAGTGTATTGGACTGAAGAGGATCTACTGTTCTTCTCAGTTTCCTAAGCAGAGTTGAACTAGATATAGTGTGTGTGTGTAGGAAGCACAGTTCTTTTGTTCTGAGCAAGCTCACTGTTCTGGCCCTATAGGAAACACAGTAGAGTAGAAGAGTGCTCTTTTCTGAAAAGCAGAGTGTGTTTCTTGTAAGGCGACCTAGAGTTTGTTTCCCAATCCTAAATGGAGTTGAATCCCATGCAGTTTTTGGTCCTACGAGCAAGGGATGTTTTCTGGTAAGGAAAGTCACTATTGTGCTCCCTTTGCCATAAACAGTGCAAATAGCACTCACGTCTGTTCCCAGAAAGTACAGTGTATTGGACTGAAGAGGATCTACTCTTCTTGTCAGTTTCCTAAGCAGAGTTGAACTAGATATGGCCCGTGTGTGTAGGAAGTACACTTCTTTTGTTCTGAGCAAGCACACTGTTCTGGCCCTATAGGAAACATAGTAGAGTAGAAGAGTGTTTTTTTTTCTCAAAAGCAGAGTGTGTTTCTTGTAAGGCGAGCTAGCATGTGTTTCCCAGTCATAAATGGAGTTGAATCACATGCAGTTTCTGTTCCTAGGAGCAAGAGTTGTTTTGTGGTAAGAAGAGTCACTATTGCGCTCCCATTGCCATACACAGTGCAAATAGCACTGGCGTCTGTTCCCTGCAAGTACAGATTATTGGACAGAAGAGGATCTACTGTTCTTGTCAGTTTCCTAAGCAGAGTTGAACAAGGTATGGCCCGTGTGTGTAGGAAGCACAGTTCTTTTGTTCTAAGCAAGCTCTCTGTTCTGGCCCTATTGGAAACACAGTAGAGTAGAAGAATGCTCTTTTCTCAAAAGCAGAGTGTTTTCCTTGTAAGGCGAGCTAGTATTTGTTTCCCAGTACTAAATGGAGTTGAGTCACATGCAGTTTCTGGTCGTATGAGCAAGAGTTGTTTTCTGGTAAGAGGAGTCACTATTGTGCTTCCATTGCGATACACAGTGCAAACAGCACTCATGTCTGTTCCCAGCAAGTACGGTGTATTGGACTGAAGAGGAGCTACGGTTCTTGTCAGTTTCCTAAGCAGAGTTGAACTAGATATGGCCCGCATGTGTAGGAAGCACAGTTCTTTTGTTCTGAGCAAGCTCACTGTTCAGGCCCTATAGGAAACACAGTAGAGTAGAAGAGTGCTCTTTTCTCAAAATCAGAGTGGGTTTCTTGTAAGGTGAGCTAGCATTTGTTTCCCAGTCCTAAATGGAGTTCAGTCACATGGAGTTTCTGGTCGTATGAGCAAGAGTTGTTTTCTGGTAAGAGGAGTCACTATTGCGCTCCCATTGCCATACACAGTGCAAACATCACTCACGTCTGTTCCCAACAAGTACAGTGTATTGGACTGAGGAGGAGCCACTGTTCTTGTCAGTTTCCTAAGCAGAATTGAACCAGATATGGCCCGTGTGTGTAGGAAGCACAGTTCTTTTGTTCTGAGCAAGCTCACTGTTCGGACCCCATGGGAAACACATTAGAGTAGAAGAGTGTTCTTTTCTCAAAAGCAGAGTGTGTTTCTTGTAAGGCGAACTAGTGTTTGTTTCCCAGACCTAAATGGAGTTGAATCCCATGCATTTTCTGGTCCTACGAACAAGAGTTGTTTTCTGGTAAGAAGAGTCACTATTGCACTCCCATTGTCATACACAGTGCAAATAGCACTCGCGTCTGTTTTCAGAAAGTACAGACTATTGGAATGAAGAGGAGCTACTGTTCTTGTCAGTTTCCTAAGCAGGGTTGAACTAGATATGGCTCGTGTGTTTAGGAAGCACAGTTCTTTTGTTCTGAGCAAGCTCATTGTTCGGACCCCATAGGAAACACAGTAGAGTACAAGAGTGCTCTTTTCTCAAAAGCAGAGTGTGTTTCTTGTAAGGCAAGATAGTGTTTGTTTCCCAGTCCTAAATGGAGTTGAATCACATGCAGTTTCTGGTCCTACGAGCAAGATTTTTTTTCAGGTAAGAGGAGTAATTATTGCGCTACCATTGTCATACCGAGGGCAAATAGCACTGGTGTCTGTTCCCAGCATGTACAGTGTATTGGACTGAAGAGGAACTACTGTTCTTGTCAGTTTCCTAAGCAGAGTTGAACTAGATATGGCTCGTGTGTTTAGGAAGCACAGTTCTTTTCTTCTGAGCAAGCTCACTGTTCTGGCCCTATAGGAAACACAGGAGAGTAGAAGAGTGCTGTTTTCTCAAAAGCAGAGTGTGTTTCTTGTAAGGCTAGCTAGCGTTTGTTTACCAGTACTAAATGGAGTTGAATCACATGCAGTTTCTGGTCCTAAAACCAAGAGTTGTTTTCTGGTAAGAAGAGTCACTATTGCACTCCCATTGTCATACACAGGGCAGATAGCACTGGCGTATGTTCCCAGCATGTACAGAGTATTGGACTGAAGAGGATCTACTGTGCGTGTCAGTTTCCTAAGCAGAGTATAACTAGATATGGCCCGTGTGTGTAGAAAGCACAGTTATTTTGTTCTGAGCAAGCTCACTGTTCTGGCCCAATAGGAAACACAGTGGAGTAGAAGAGTGCTCTTTTCTCAAAAGCAGAATGTGTTTCTTGTAAGGTGATCTGGCGTTTGTTTTTCAGTTTTAAATGGAGTTGAGTCACATGCAGTTTCTGGTCCTAAGAGGAAGAGTAGTTTTCTGGTTAGGAAAGTCACTATTGCGTTCCCATTGCCTTACACAGTAAAAATAGCACTCGCGTCTGTTCCCAACAAGTACAGTGTATTGGATTGAAGAGGAGCTACTGTTCTTGTCAGTTTCCTAAGCAGAGTTGAACTAGATATGGCCCGTGTGTGTAGGAAGCACAGTTCTTTTGTTCTGAGCAAGCTCACTGTTCTGGCCCTATAGGAAACACAGTAGAGTAGAAGAGTGCTCTTTTCTCAAAAGCAGAGTGTGTTTCTTGTAAGGCGAGCTAGCGTTTGTTTCCCAGTCCTAAATGGAGTTGAATCACATGCAGTTTCTGGTCCTATGAGCAAGAGTTGTTTTCTGGTAAGAAGAGTCACTATTGCGCTCCCATTGCCATACACAGTGCAAACAACCCTCGCTACTGTTCCTTGCAATTACAGTGTATTGGACAGAAGAGGAGCTACTGTTCTTGTCAGTTTCCTAAGCAGGGTTGAACTAGATATGGCCCGTGTGTGTAGGAAGCACAGTTCTTTTGTTCTGAGCAAGCTCACTGTTCTGGCCCTATAGGAAACACAGTAGAGTAGAAGACCGCTCTTTTCTCAAAAGCAGAGTGTGTTTCATGTAAGGCGAGCTAGCATTTGTTTCCTATTCCTAAATGTAGGTGAATCACATGCAGTTTCTGGTCCTATGAGCAAGAGTTGTTTTCTGGTAAGGAAAGTCACTATTGTGCTCCCATTGCCACACACAGTGCAAATAGCACTCGTGTCTGTTCCCAGCAAGTAAGGTGTATCGGACTGAAGAGGAGCTACTGTTCTTGTCAGTTTCCTAAGCAGGGTTGAACTAGATATGGCCCGTGTGTGGGAAGCACAGTTCTTTTCTTCTGAGCAAGCTCACTGTTCGGACCCCATAGGAAACACAGTAGAGTAAAAGAGTCCCCTCTTCTCAAAAGCAGAGTGTGTTTCTTGTAAGGCTAGCTAGCGTTTGTTTACCAGTACTAAATGGAGTTGAATCACATGCAGTTTCTGGTCCTAAAACCAAGAGTTGTTTTCTGGTAAGAAGAGTCACTATTGCGCTGCCATTGCCATACACAGGGCAGATAGCACTGGCGTATGTTCCCAGCAAGTACAGTGTATTGGACAGAAGAGGATCTACTGTTCTTGTAAGTTTCCTAAGCAGAGTTGAACTAGATATGGCCCGTGTGTGTAGGAAGCACAGTTCTTTTGTTCTGAGCAAGCTCACTGTTAGAGCCCATAGGAAACACAGTAGAGTAGAAGAGTGCTCTTTTCTCAAAAGCAGAGTGTGTTTTTTGTAAGGCAAGCTAGCGTTTGTTTCCCAGGGCTTATTGGAGTTGAATCACATGCAGTTTCTGGTCCGACGAGCAAGAGTTGTTTTCTGGTAAGGAAAGTCACTATTGCGCTCCCTTTGCCATACACAGTGCAAATAGCAATCACGTCTTTTCCCAACAAGTACAGTGTACCGGACTGAAGAGGATATACTGTTCTTGTCAGGTTCCTAAGCAGACTTGAACTAGATATGGCCCGTGTGTTTAGGAAGCACAGTTATTATGTTCTGAGCAAGCTCACTGTTCTGGGCCTATAGCAAACACAGTAGTGTAGAAGAGTGCTCTTTTCTCTAAAGCAGAGTGTGTTTCTTGTAAGGCGAGCTCGTGTTTGTTTCCCAGTCTTAAATGGAGTTGAGTAACATGCAGTTTTTGGTCCTACGAGCAAGAGTTGTTTTCTGGTAAGAAGAGTCACTATTGTGCTCCAAATGCCATACACAGTGCAAATAGCACTCCCGTCGCTTCCCAGCAAGTACAGTGTATTGGACTGAATAGGAGCTACTGTTCTTGTCAGTTTCCTAAGCAGAGTTGAACTAGATATGTCCTGTGTGTGTGTAGGAAGCACAGTTCTTTTGTTCTGAGCAAGCTCACTGTTTTGGCCCTATAAGAAACACAGTAGAGAAGAAGAGTGCTCTTTTCTCAAAAGCAGAGTGTGTTTCTTGTAAGGTGAGCTAGCGTTTGTTTCCCAGTCCTAAATGAAGTTGAATCACATACAGTTTCTGGTCCTACGAGCAAGGGATGTTTTCTGGTAATGAAAGCCACTATTGTGCTCCCTTTGCCATACACAGTGCAAATAGCACTGGCGTCTGTTCCCAGCAAGTACAGTGTATTGGACTGAAGAGGAGCTACTATTCTTGTCAGTTTCCTAAGCAGAGTTGAACTAGATATGGCCCGTGTGTGTAGGAAGCACAGTTCTTTTGTTCTGAGCAAGCTCACTGTTCTGTCCCTATAGGAAACACAGTAGAGTAGAAGAGTGCTCTTTTCTCTAAAGCAGAGTGTGTTTCTTGTAAGGTGAGCTAGCATTTGTTTCCCAGTCCTAAATGGAGTTGAATCACATGCAGTTTTTGGTCCTACGAACAAGGGATGTTTTCTGGTAAGGAAAGTCACTATTGTGCTCCCTTTGCCTTACACAGTGCAAATAGCACTGGCGTCTGTTCCCAGCAAGTACAGTGTATTGGACTGAATAGGAGCTACTGTTCTTGTCAGTTTCCTAAGCAGAGTTGAACTAGGTATGGTCCACGTGTGTAGGAAGCACATTTCTTTTGTTCTGAGCAAGCTCAATTTTCCGGCCCCATAGGAAACACGGTAGAGTAGAATAGTGCTCTTTTCTCAAAAGCAGAGTGTGTTTCTTGTAAGGCTAGCTGGTGTTTGTTTCCCAGTCACAAACGGAGTTGAATCCCATGCAGTTTCTGGTCCTACAAGCAAGATTTGTTTTCTGGTAAGAAGAGTCACTATTGCGCTCCCATTGCCATTCACTGTGCAAATAGCACTGGCGTCTGTTCCCAGCAAGTACAGTGTATTGGACTGAAGAGGAGCTACTGTTCTTGTCAGTTTCCTAAGCAGAGTTGAACTAGATATGGCCCGTGTGTGTAGGAAGCACAGTTCTTTTGTTCTGAGCAAGCTCAATGTTCTGTCCCTATAGGAAACACAGTAGAGTAGAAGAGTGCTCTTTTCTCTAAAGCAGAGTGTGTTTCATGTAAGGTGAGCTATCGTTTGTTTCCCAGTCCTAAATGGAGTTGAATCCCATGTAGTTTTAGGTCCTACAAGCAAGAGATGTTTTCTGGTAAGGAAAGTCACTATTGTGCTCCCTTTGCCATACACAGTTCAAATAGCACTAGCGTCTGCTCCCAGCAAGTACAGTGTATTGGACTGAAGAGGATCTACTGTTCTTGTCAGTTTCCTAAGCAGAGTTGAACTAGATATGGCCGTGTGTGTAGGAAGCACAGTTCTCTTGTTCTGAGCAAGCTCACTGTTCGGACCCCATAGGAAACACAGTAGAGTAGAAGAGTGCTCTTTTCTCTAAAGCAGAGTGTGTTTCTTATAAGGCGAGTTAGCGTTTGTTTCCCAGTCCTAAATGGAGTTGAATCCCATGCAGTTTCTAGTCTTACGAGCAAGAGTTGTTTTCTGGTAAGTAGAGTCACTATTGTGCTACCATTGCCATACACAGTGCAAATAGCACTCGCGTCTGTTCCCAGCAAGTACAGTGTACTGGACAGAAGAGGAGCTACCCTTCTTGTCAGTTTCCTAAGCAGAGTTGAACTAGATATGGCCCGTGTGTGTGAAGCACAGTTCTTTTGTTCTGAGCAAGCTCAATTTTCAGGCCCCATAGGAAACACGGTAGAGTAGAATAGTGTTCTTTTCTCAAAAGCAGAGTGTGTGTCTTGTAAGGCTAGCTGGTGTTTGTTTCCCAGTCAGAAACGGAGTTGAATCCCATGTAGTTTCTAGTCCTACAAGCAAGATTTGTTTTCTGGTAAGAAGAGTCACTATTGCGCTCCCATTGCCATTCACTGTGCAAATAGCACTGGCGTCTGTTCCCAGCAAGTACAGTGTATTGGACTGAAGAGGAGCTACTGTTCTTGTCAGTTCCTAAGCAGAGTTGAACTAGATATGGCCCGTGTGTGTAGGAAGCACAGTTCTTTTGTTCTGAGCAAGCTCACTGTTCTGTCCCTATAGGAAACACAGTAGAGTAGAAGAGTGCTCTTTTCTCTAAAGCAGAGTGTGTTTCTTGTAAGGTGAGTTATCGTTTGTTTCCCAGTCCTGAATGGAGTTGAACCCCATGTAGTTTTAGGTCCTACGAGCAAGGGATGTTTTCTGGTAAGGAAAGTCACTATTGTGCTCCCTTTGCCATACACAGTTCAAATAGCACTCGCGTCTGCTCCTAGCAAGTACAGTGTATTGGACTGAAGAGGATCTACTGTTCTTGTCAGTTTCCTAAGCAGAGTTGAACTAGATATGGCCGTGTGTGTAGGAAGCACAGTTCTCTTGTTCTGAGCAAGCACACTGTTCGGACCCCATAGGAAACACATGAGAGTAGAAGAGTGCTCTTTTCTCAAAAGCAGAGTGTGTTTCTTATAAGGCGAGCTAGCGTTTGTTTCCCAGTCCTAAATGGAGTTGAATCACATGCAGTTTCTGGTCCTACAAACAAGAGTTGTTTTCTGGTAAGGAAAGTCACTATTGCGCTCCCATTGCCATACACAGGGCAAGAACACTCGCGTCTTTTCCCAGCAAGTACAGTGTATTGGACTGAATAGAAGCTACTGTTCTTGTCAGTTTCCTAAGCAGAGTTGAACTACATATGGTCCGTGTGTGTAGGAAGCACAGTTCTTTTGTTCTGAGCAAGCTCACTGTTTGGACCCCTTAGGAAACACAGTAGAGTAGAAGAGTGCACTTTTCTCTAAAGCAGAGTGTGTTTCTTGTAAGGCTAGCTAGCGTTTGTTTACCAGTCCTAAATGGAGTTGAATCACATGCAGTTTCTGGTCCTACGAGCAAGAGTTTTTTTATGGTAAGAATAGACACTATTGGGCTGCCATTGCCATACACAGGACAAATAGCACTGGCGTCTGTTGCCAGCAAGTACAGTGTATTGGACTGAAGAGGATCTACTGTTCTTGTCAGTTTCCTAAGCAGAGTTGAACTAGATATGGCCCGTGTGTGTGTAGGAAGCACAGTTATTATGTTCTGAGCAAGCTCACTGTTCTGGCTCTATAGGAAACAGAGTAGAGTAGAAGAGTGCTCTTTTCTCTACAGCAGAGTGTGTTTCTTGTAAGGCGAGCTGGCGTTTGTTTCCCAGTCTTAAATGGAGTTGAGTCACATGCAGTTTTTGGTCCTACGAGCAAGAGTTGTTTTCTGGTAAGAAGAGTCACTATTGTGCTCCAAATGCCATGCACAGTGCAAATAGCACTCCCGTCTGTTCCCAGCAAGTACAGTGTATTGGACTGAATAGGAGCTACTGTTCTTGTCAGTTTCCTAAGCAGAGTTGAACTAGATATGGTCCATGTGTGTAGGAAGCACAGTTCTTTTGTTCTGAGCAAGCTCACTGTTTGGACCCCATAGGAAACACCATAGAGTAGAAGAGTGCTCTTTTCTCTAAAGCAGAGTGTGTTTCTTGTAAGGCGAGCTAGCATTTGTTTCCCAGTTCTAAATGGCATTGAATCACATGCAGTTTGTGGTCCTACGAGCAAGAGTTATTTTCTTGTAAGGAAAGTCACTATTGCGCTCTCATTGCCATACACAATGCAAATAGCACATGCGTCTGTTCTCAGCAAGTACAGTGTGTTGGACTGAAGAGGATCTACTGTTCTTGTCAGGTTCCTAAGCAGAGTTGAACTAGATATGGCCCGTGTGTGTAGGAAGCACAGTTATTATATTCTGAGCAAGCTCACTGTTCTGGCCCTATAGGAAACACAGTAGAGAAGAAGAGTGCTCTTTTCTCTAAAGCAGAGTGTATTTCTTGTAAGGCCAGCTCGCGTTTGTTTCCCAGTCCTAAATGGAGTTGAGTCACAGGCAGTTTTTGGTCCTATGAGCAAGAGTTGTTTTCTGGTAAGAAGAGTCACTATTGCGCTCCAAATTTCATACACAATGCAAATAGCACTGGCGTCTGTTCCCAGCAAGTACAGTGTATTGGACTGAAGAGGATCTACTGTTCTTCTCAGGTTCCTAAGTAGAATTGAACTAGATATGGCCGTGTGTGTAGGAAGCACAGTTCTTTTGTTCTGAGCAAGCTCACTGTTTGGACCCCATAGGAAACACATTAGAGTAGAAGAGTGCTCTTTTCTCAAAAGCAGAGTTTGTTTCTTGTAAGGTTAGCTGGTGTGTGTTTCCCAGTCAGAAACGGAGTTGAATCCCATGCAGTTTCTGGTCCTACGAGCAAGATTTGTTTTCTGGTAAGAAGAGTCACTATTGCGCTCCCATTTCCATACACAGTGCAAATAGCACTCGCGTCTGCTCCCAGCAAGTACAGTGTATTGGACAGAAGTGGAGCTACTGTTCTTGTCAGTTTCCTCAGAAGAGTTGAACTAGATATAGCCAGTGATTGTAGGAAGCACAGTTCTTTTGTTCTGAGCAAGCTCACTGTTCTGGCCCTATAGGAAACAAAGTAGAGTAGAAGAGTGCTCGTTTCTCTAAAGCAGAGTGTGTTTCTTGTAAGGTGAGCTAGCGTTTGTTTCCCAGTCGTAAATGGAGTTGAATCACATACAGTTTCTGGTCCTACGAGCAAGGGATGTTTTCTGGTAATGAATGTCACTATTGCGCTCCCTTTGCCATACACAGTGCAAATAGCACTGGTGTCTGTTCTCAGCAAGTACAGTGTATTGGACTGAAGAGGAGCTACTGTTCTTGTCAGTTTCCTAAGCAGAGTTGAACTCGATATGGCCCGTGTGTGTAGGAAGCACAGTTCTTTTGTTCTGAGCAAGCTCACTTTTCGGACCCCATAGGAAACACAGTAGAGTAGAAGACTGCTCTTTTCTCAAAAGCAGAGTGTGTTTCTTGTAAGGCTAGCTAGCGTTTGTTTCCCAGTCCTAAATGGAGTTGAATCACATGCAGTTTCTGGTCCTATGAGCAAGAGATGTTTTCTGGTAAGAAGAGTCACTATTGCGCTCCCATTGCCATACACAGTGCAAACAACACTCGCTACTGTTCCTTGCAAGTACAGTGTTTTGGACAGAAGAGGAGCTACTGTTCTTGTCAGTTTCCTAAGCAGAGTTGAACTAGATATGGGACGTGTGTGTAGGAAGCACAGTTCTTTTGTTCTGAGCAGGCTCACTGTTCGGACACCATAGGAAACACAGTAGAGTAGAAGAGTGCTCTTTTCTCAAAAGCAGAGTGTGTTTCTTGTAAGGCGAGCTAGCGTTTCTTTCCCAGTCCCAAATGGTGTTGAATCACATGCAGTTTCTGATCCTAGGAGCAAGAGTTGTTTTCTGGTAAGAAGAGTCACTATTGCGCTCCCATTGTCATACACAGGGTAAATAGCACTGGCGTCTGTTCCTAGCATGTACAGTGTATTGGACTGAAGAGGATCTACTGTTCTTCTGTGTTTACTAAGCAGAGTTGAACTAGATAAGGACCGTGTGTGTAGGAAGTACACTTCTTTTGTTCTGAGCAAGCTCATTGTTCTGGCCGTATAGGAAACATAGTAGAGTAGAAGAGTGTTTTTTTCTCAAAAGCAGAGTGTGTTTCTTGTAAGGAGAGCTAGCTTGTGTTTCCCAGTCATAAATGGAGTTGAATCACATGCAGTTTCTGTTCATAGGAGCAAGAGTTGTTTTCTGGTAAGAAGAGTCACTATTGCACTCCCATTGCCATACACAGTGCAAATAGCACTGGCGACTGTTCCCTGTAAGTACAGATTATTGGACAGAAGAGGATCTACTGTTCTTGTCAGTTTCCTAAGCAGAGTTGAACAAGATATGGCCCGTGTGTGTAGGAAGCACAGTTCTTTTGTTCTGAGCAAGCTCACTGCTCTGGCCCTATAGGAAACACAGTAGAGTAGAAGAGTGTTCTTTTCTCTAAAGCAGAGTGTGTTTCTTGTAAGATGAGCTAGCGTTTGTTTCCCAGTCCTAAATGGAGTTGAATCACATGCAGTTTTTGGTCCTACGAACAAGGGATGTTTTCTGGGAAGGAAAGTCACTATTGTGCTACCATTGCCATACACAGTGCAAATAGCACTCTAGTCTGTTCCCAGCAAGTACAGTGTATTGGACAGAAGAGGAGCTACTGTTCTTGTCAGTTTCGTAAGCAGAGTTGAACTAGATATAGCCCATGATTGTAGGAAGCACAGTTCTTTTGTTCTGAGCAAGCTCACTGTTCTGGCCTTATAGGAAACACAGTAGAGTAGAAGAGTGCTCTTTTCTCTAAAGCAGAGTGTGTTTCTTGTAAGGTGAGCTATCGTTTGTTTCCCAGACCTAAATGGAGTTGAATCACATGCAGTTTTTGGTCCTATGAGCAAGAGTTGTTTTCTGGTAAGAAGAGTCACTATTGTGTTCCCATTGCCATACACAGTGCAAACAACACTCGCTACTGTTCCTTGCAAGTACACTGTATTGGACAGAAGAGAAGCTACTGTTCTTGTCAGTTTCCTAAGCAGAATTGAACTAGATATGGCCCATGTGTGTAGGAAGTCCAGGTCTTTTGTTCTGAGCAAGCTCACTGTTCTGGCCATATAGGAAACACAGAAGAGTAGAAGAGTGCTCTTTTCTCAAAAGCAGAGTGTGTTTCTTGTAAGGTGAGCTAGCGTTTGTTTCCCAGTCCTAAATCGAGTTGAATTACATGCAGTTTCTGGACCTACAAGCAAGAGTTGTTTTCTGGTAGGAAGAGTCACTATTGCACTCCTATTGTCATAAACAGTGTAAATAGCACTGGCGCCTCTTCCCAACATGTACAGTGTATTGGACTGAAGAGGATCTACTGTTCTTCTGTTTTTCCTAAGCAGAGTTGAACAAGATATGGCCCGTGTGTGTAGGAAGAACAGTTCTTTTGTTCTGAGCAAGCTCACTGTTCGGACCCCATAGGAAACAGAGAAGAGTAGAAGAGTGCTCTTTTCTCAATAGCAGAGTGTGTTTCTTGTAAGGTGAGCTAGCGTTAGTTTCCCAGTCCTAAATGGAGTTGAATTACATGCAGTTTCTGGTCCTACAAGCAAGAGTTGTTTTCTGGTAAGAAGAGTCACTATTGTGCTCCCATTGCCATACACAGGGCAAATAGCATTCGCGTCTGTTCCCAGGATGTACAGTGTATTGGACTGAAGAGGATCTACTGTTCTTGTCAGTTTCCTAAGCAGAGTTGAACAAGATATGGCCCGTGTGTGTAGGAAGCACAGTTCTTTTGTTCTGAGCAAGCTCACTGTTCTGTCCCTATAGGAAACACAGTAGAGTAGAAGAGTGCTCTTTTCTCTAAAGCAGAGTGTATTTCTTGTAAGGTGAGCTAGCGTTTGTTTCCCAGTCCTAAATGGAGTTGAATCACATGCAGTTTCTGGTCCTACGAGCAAGAGTTGTTTTCTGGTAAGGAAAGTCACTCTTACACTCCCATTGCCATACACAGTGCATATAGAACTCGCGTCTGTTCCCAGCAAGTACAGTGTATTGGACTGAAGAGGAGCTACTGTTCTTGTCAGTTTCCTAAGCAGAGTTGAACTAGATATGGCCCGTGTGTGTAGGAAGCACAGTTCTTTTGTTCTGAGCAAGCTCACTGTTCTGGCCCTATAGGAAACACAGTAGAGTAGAAGAGTGCTCTTTTCTCTAAAGCAGAGTGTGTTTCTTGTAAGGCGAGCTCACGTTTGTTTCCCAGTGTTAAATGGAGTTGAGTCACACGCAGTTTTTGGTCCTACGAGCAAGAGTTGTTTTCTGGTAAGAAGAGTCACTATTGCGCTCCAAATGCCATACACAGTGCAAATAGCACTCCCGTCTGTTCCCAGCAAGTACAGTGTATTGGACTGAATAGGAGCTACTGTTCTTGTCAGTTTCCTAAGCAGAGTTGAACTAGATATGGTCCACGTGTGTAGGAAGCACATTTCTTTTGTTCTGAGCAAGCTCACTGTTTGGACCCCATAGGAAACACCGCAGAGTAGAAGAGTGCTCTTTTCTCAAAAGCAGAGTGTGTTTTTGTAAGGCGAGCTAGCATTTGTTTCCCAGTTCTAAATGGCGTTGAATCACATGCAGTTTCTGGTCCTACGAGCAAGAGTTGTTTTCTGGTAAGGAAAGTCACTATTGCGCTCTCATTGCCATACACAGTGCAAATAGCACATGCGTCTGTTCCCAGCAAGTACAGTGTATTGGACTGAAGAGGATCTACTGTTCTTGTCAGTTTCCTAAGCAGAGTTGAACTAGATATGGCCCGTGTGTGTAGGAAGCAAAGTTCTTTTGTTCTGAACAAGCTCACTTTTCGGACACCATAGGAAACTCAGTAGAGTAGAAGACTGCTCTTTTCTCAAAGGCAGAGTGTGTTTCTTGTAAGGCGAGCTAGCATTTGTTTCCCAGTTCTAAATAGCATTGAATCACATGCAGATTGTGGTCCTACAAGTAAGAGTTGTTTTCTGGTAAGGAAAGTCACTCTAGTGCTCTCATTGCCATACACAGTGCAAATAGCTCATGCGTCTGTTCCCAGCAAGTACAGTGTATTGGACAGAAGAGGAGCTACTGTTCTTGTCAGTTTCCTAAGCAGAGTTGAACTACATATGGTCCGTGTGTGTAGGAAGCACAGTTCTTTGTTCTGAGCAAGCTCACTGTTTCGACCCCATAGGAAACACAGTAGAGTAGAAGATTGCTCTTTTCTCTAAAGCATAGTGTGTTTCTTGTAAGGCGAACTAGCGTTTGTTTCCCAGTCCTAAATGGAGTTGAATCACATGCAGTTTCTGGTCCTACGAGCAAGAGTTGTTTTCTGGTAAGGAAAGTCACTCTAACACTCGCATTGCCATACACAGTGCATGTAGAACTTGCGTCTGTTCCCAGCAAGTACAGTGTATCGGACTGAAGAGGAGCTACTGTTCTTGTCAGTTTCCTAAGCAGAGTTGAACTATATATGGCCCGTGTGTGTAGGAAGCACAGTTCTTTTGTTCTGAGCAAGCTCACTGTTCTGGCCCTATAGGAAACACAGTAGAGTAGAAGAGTGCTCTTTTCTCAAAAGCAGAGTGTGTTTCTTGTAAGGCGAGCTAGCGTTTGTTTTCTAGTCCTAAATGGAGTTGAATCACATACAGTTTCTGGTCTTACAAACAAGAGTTGTTTTCTGGTAAGAAGAGTCACTATTGTGCTCCCATTGCCATACACAGTGCAAATAGCACTCTAGTCTGTTCCCAGCAAGTACAGTGTATTGGACAGAAGAGGAGCTACTGTTCTTGTCAGTTTCCTAAGCAGAGTTGAACTAGATATAGCACATGAGTGTAGGAAGCACAGTTCTTTTGTTCTGAGCAAGCTCACTGTTCGGACCCCATAGGAAACACAGAAGAGTAGAAGAGTGCTCTTTTCTCAAAAGCAGAGTGTGTTTCTTGTAAGGTGAGCTAGCGTTTGTTTCCCAGTCCTAAATGGAGTTGAATTACATGCAGTTTCTGGTCCTACATGCAAGAGTTGTTTTCTGGTAAGAAGAGTCACTATTGTGCTCCCATTGCCATACACAGGGCAAATAGCATTCACGTCTGTTCCCAGGATGTACAGTGTATTGGACTGAAGAGGATCTACTGTTCTTGTCAGTTTCCTAAGCAGAGTTGAACAAGATATGGCCCGTGTGTGTAGGAAGCAAAGTTCTTTTGTTCTGAACAAGCTCACTTTTCGGACACCATAGGAAACTCAGTAGAGTAGAAGACTGCTCTTTTCTCAAAGGCAGAGTGTGTTTCTTGTAAGGCGAGCTAGCATTTGTTTCCCAGTTCTAAATAGCATTGAATCACATGCAGATTGTGGTCCTACAAGTAAGAGTTGTTTTCTGGTAAGGAAAGTCACTCTAGTGCTCTCATTGCCATACACAGTGCAAATAGCTCATGCGTCTGTTCCCAGCAAGTACAGTGTATTGGACAGAAGAGGAGCTACTGTTCTTGTCAGTTTCCTAAGCAGAGTTGAACTACATATGGTCCGTGTGTGTAGGAAGCACAGTTCTTTGTTCTGAGCAAGCTCACTGTTTCGACCCCATAGGAAACACAGTAGAGTAGAAGATTGCTCTTTTCTCTAAAGCATAGTGTGTTTCTTGTAAGGCGAACTAGCGTTTGTTTCCCAGTCCTAAATGGAGTTGAATCACATGCAGTTTCTGGTCCTACGAGCAAGAGTTGTTTTCTGGTAAGGAAAGTCACTCTAACACTCCCATTGCCATACACAGTGCATGTAGAACTTGCGTCTGTTCCCAGCAACTACAGTGTATCGGACTGAAGAGGAGCTACTGTTCTTGTCAGTTTCCTAAGCAGAGTTGAACTATATATGGCCCGTGTGTGTAGGAAGCACAGTTCTTTTGTTCTGAGCAAGCTCACTGTTCTGGCCCTATAGGAAACACAGTAGAGTAGAAGAGTGCTCTTTTCTCAAAAGCAGAGTGTGTTTCTTGTAAGGCGAGCTAGCGTTTGTTTTCTAGTCCTAAATGGAGTTGAATCACATACAGTTTCTGGTCTTACAAACAAGAGTTGTTTTCTGGTAAGAAGAGTCACTATTGTGCTCCCATTGCCATACACAGTGCAAATAGCACTCTAGTCTGTTCCCAGCAAGTACAGTGTATTGGACAGAAGAGGAGCTACTGTTCTTGTCAGTTTCCTAAGCAGAGTTGAACTAGATATAGCACATGAGTGTAGGAAGCACAGTTCTTTTGTTCTGAGCAAGCTCACTGTTCGGACCCCATAGGAAACACAGAAGAGTAGAAGAGTGCTCTTTTCTCAAAAGCAGAGTGTGTTTCTTGTAAGGTGAGCTAGCGTTTGTTTCCCAGTCCTAAATGGAGTTGAATTACATGCAGTTTCTGGTCCTACATGCAAGAGTTGTTTTCTGGTAAGAAGAGTCACTATTGTGCTCCCATTGCCATACACAGGGCAAATAGCATTCACGTCTGTTCCCAGGATGTACAGTGTATTGGACTGAAGAGGATCGACTGTTCTTGTCAGTTTCCTAAGCAGAGTTGAACAAGATATGGCCCGTGTGTGTAGGAAGCACAGTTCTTTTGTTCTGAGCAAGCTCACTGTTCTGGCCCTATAGGAAACACAGTAGAGTAGAAGAGTGCTCTTTTCTCTAAAGCAGAGTGTGTTTCTTGTAAGATGAGCTAGCGTTTGTTTCCCAGTCCTAAATGGAGTTGAATCACATGCAGTTTTTGGTCCTACGAGCAAGAGTTGTTTTCTGGTAAGGAAAGTCACTATTGCGCTCTCATTGCCATACACAGTGCAAATAGCACATGCGTCTGTTCCCAGCAAGTACAGTGTATTTGACTGAAGAGGATCTACTGTTCTTGTCAGTTTCCTAAGCAGAGTTGAACTAGATATGGCCCGTGTGTGTAGGAAGCAAAGTTCTTTTGTTCTGAACAAGCTCACTTTTCGGACCCCATAGGAAACACAGTAGAGTAGAAGACTGCTCTTTTCTCAAAAGCAGAGTGTGTTTCTTGTAAGGCGAGCTAGCATTTGTTACCCAGTTCTAAATGGCATTGAATCACATGCAGTTTGTGGTCCTACAAGCAAGAGTTGTTTTCTGGTAAGGAAAGTCACTATTGTGCTCTCATTGCCATACACAGTGCAAATAGCACATGCGTCTGTTCCCAGCAAGTACAGTGTATTGGACAGAAGAGGAGCTACTGTTCTTGTCAGTTTCCTAACCAGAGTTGAACTACATATGGTCCGTGTGTGTAGGAAGCACAGTTCTTTTTTCTGAGCAAGCTCACTGTTTGGACCCCATAGGAAACACAGTAGAGTAGAAGAGTGCTCTTTTCTCTAAAGCAGAGTGTGTTTCTTGTAAGGCCAGCTAGCGTTTGTTTCCCAGTCGTAAAAGGAGTTGAATCACATGCAGTTTCTGGTCCTACGAGCAAGAGTTGTTTTCTGGTAAGGAAAGTCACAATTGCACTCTCATTGCCATACACAGTGCAAATAGCACTCGCGACTGTTCCCAGCAAGTACAGTGTATCGGACTGAAGAGGAGCTACTGTTCTTGTCAGTTTCCTAAGCAGAGTTGAACTATATATGGCCCGTGTGTGTAGGAAGCACAGTTGTTATGTTCTGAGCAAGCACACTGTTCTGGCCCTATATGAAACACAGTAGAGTAGAAGAGTGCTCTTTTCTCAAAAGCAGAGTGTGTTTCTTGTAAGGCGAGCTAGCGTTTGTTTTCTAGTCCTAAATGGAGATGAATCACATGCAGTTTCTGGTCCTACAAACAAGAGTTGTTTTCTGGTAAGGAAAGTCACTATTGTGCTCCCATTGCCATACACAGGGCAAATAGCACTCGCGTCTTTTCCCACCAAGTACAGTGTATTGGACTGAATAGGAGCTACTGTTCTTGTCAATTTCCTAAGCAGAGTTGAACTACATATGGTCCGTGTGTGTAGGAAACACAGTTCTTTTGTTCTGAGCAAGCTCACTGTTTGGACACCTTAGGAAACACAGTAGAGTAGAAGAGTGCACTTTTCTCTAAAGCAGAGTGTGTTTCTTGTAAGGCGAGCTAGCGTTTGTTTCCCAGTCCTAAATGGAGTTGAATCCCATGCAGTTTCTGGTCCTACGAGCAAGAGTTGTTTTCTGGTAAGGAAAGTCACTCTTGCGTTCCCATTGCCATACACAGTGCAAATAGCACTCGCGTCTGTTCCCAGCAAGTACAGTGTATCAGACTGAAGAGGAGGTGCTGTTCTTGTCAGTTTCCTAAGCAGAGTTGAACTAGATATGGCCCGTGTGTGTAGGAAGCACAGTTCTTTTGTTCTGAGCAAGATCACTGTTCTGGCCCTATAGGAAACACAGTAGAGTAGAAGAGTGCTCTTTTCTCAAAAGCAGAGTGTGTTTCTTGTAAGGCAAGTTAGCGTTTGTTTCCCAGTCCTAAATGGAGTTGAATCCCATGCAGTTTCTAGTCTTACGAGCAAGAGTTGTTTTCTGGTAAGTAGAGTCACTATTGTGCTATCATTGCCATACACAGTGCAAATAGCACTCGCGTCTGTTCCCAGCAAGTACAGTGTATTGGACAGAAGAGGAGCTACCCTTCTTGTCAGTTTCCTAAGCAGAGTTGAACTAGATATGGCCCGTGTGTGTGAAGCACTGTTCTTTTGTTCTGAGCAAGCTCAATTTTCAGGCCCCATAGGAAATACGGTAGAGTAGAATAGTGCTCTTTTCTCAAAAGCAGAGTGTGTTTCTTGTAAGGCTAGCTGGTGTTTGTTTCCCAGTCAGACGGAGTTGAATCCCATGCAGTTTCGGGTCCTACAAGCAAGATTTGTTTTCTGGTAAGAAGAGTCACTATTGCGCTCCCATTGCCATTCACTGTGCAAATAGCACTGGCGTCTGTTCCCAGCAAGTACAGTGTATTGGACTGAAGAGGAGCTACTGTTCTTGTCAGTTTCCTAAGCAGAGTTGAACTAGATATGGCCCGTGTGTGTAGGAAGCACAGTTCTTTTGTTCTGAGCAAGCTCACTGTTCTGTCCCTATAGGAAAAACAGTAGAGTAGAAGAGTGCTCTTTTCTCTAAAGCAGAGTGTGTTTCTTGTAAGGTGAGCTATTGTTTGTTTCCCAGTCCTAAATGGAGTTGAATCCCATGTAGTTTTAGGTCCGACAAGCAAGGGATGTTTTCTGGTAAGGAAAGTCACTATTGTGCTCCCTTTGCCATACGCAGTTCAAATAGCACTAGCGTCTGCTCCCAGCAAGTACAGTGTATTGGACTGAAGAGGATCTACTGTTCTTGTCAGTTTCCTAAGCAGAGTTGAACTAGATATGGCCGTGTGTGTAGGAAGCACAGTTCTCTTGTTCTGAGCAAGCTCACTGTTCGGAACCCATAGGAAACACATTAGAGTAGAAGAGTGCTCTTTTCTCAAAAGCAGAGTGTGTTTCTTATAAGGCGAGTTAGCGTTTGTTTCCCAGTCCTAAATGGAGTTGAATCCCATGAAGTTTCTAGTCTTACGAGCAAGAGTTGTTTTCTGGTAAGTAGAGTCACTTTTGTGCTACCATTGCCATACACAGTGCAAATAGCACTCGCGTCTGTTCCCAGCAAGTACAGTGTATTGGACAGAAGAGGAGCTACCCTTCTTGTCAGTTTCCTAAGCAGAGTTGAACTAGATATGGCCCGTGTGTGTGAAGCACAGTTCTTTTGTTCTGAGCAAGCTCAATTTTCAGGCCCTATAGGAAACACAGTAGAGTAGAAGAGTGCTCTTTTCTCAAAAGCAGAGTGTGTTTCTTGTAAGGCAAGCTAGCGTTTGTTTCCCAGTCCTAAATGGAGTTGAATCACATGCAGTTTCTGGTCCTACGAGCAAGAGTTGTTTTCTGGTAGGGAAAGTCACTATTGTGCTCCCTTTGCCATACACAGTGCAAATAGCAATCGCGTCTTTTCCCAACAAGTACAGTGTATCGGACTGAAGAGGAGCTACTGTTCTTGTCAGTTTCCTAAGCAGAGTTGAACTAGATATGGCCCGTGTGTGTAGGAAGCACAGTTATTATGTTCTGAGCAAGCTCACTGTTCTGGCCCTATAGGAAACACAGTAGAGTAGAAGAGTGCTCTTTTCTCTAAAGCAGAGTGTGTTTCTTGTAAGTCGAGCTTGCGTTTGTTTCCCAGTCCTAAATGGAGTTGAGTCACAGACAGTTTTTGGTCCTACGAGCAAGAGTTGTTTTCTGGTAAGAAGAGTCACTATTGCGCTCCAAATGCCATACACAATGCAAATAGCACTGGCGCCTGTTCCCAGCAAGTACAGTGTATTGGACTGAAGAGGATCTACTGTTCTTCTCAGGTTCCTAAGTAGAATTGAACTAGATATGGCCGTGTGTGTAGGAAGCACAGTTCTTTTGTTCTGAGCAAGCTCACTGTTCGTACCCCATAGGAAACACATTAGAGTAGAAGAGTGCCCTTTTCTCAAAAGCAGAGTGTGTTACTTATAAGGCGAGCTAGCGTTTGTTTCCCAGTCGTAAATGGAGTTGAATCCCATGCAGTTTCTGGTCCTACGAGCAAGAGTTGTTTTCTGGTAAAGAAAGTCACTCTTGCGCTCCCATTGCCATACACAGTGCAAATAGCACTCGCGTCTGTTCCCAGCAAGTACAGTGTATCGGACTGAAGAGGAGCTACTGTTCTTGTCAGTTTCCTAAGCAGAGTTGAACTATATATGGCCCGTGTGTGTAGGAAGCACAGTTGTTATGTTCTGAGCAAGCTCACTGTTCTGGCCCTATAGGAAAAACAGTAGAGTAGAAGAGTGCTCTTTTCTCAAAAGCAGAGTGTGTTTCTTGTAAGGCAAGCTAGCCTTTGTTTTCTAGTCCTAAATGGAGTTGAATCACATGCAGTTTCTGGTCCTACAAACAAGAGTTGTTTTCTGGTAAGGAAAGTCACTATTGCGCTCCCATTGCCATACACAGGGCAAATAGCACTCGCGTCTTTTCCCAGCAAGTACAGTGTATTTGACTGAATAGGAGCTACTGTTCTTGTCAGTTTCCTAAGCAGAGTTGAACTACATATGGTCCGTGTGTGTAGGAAACACAGTTCTTTTGTTCTGAGCAAGCTCACTGTTTGGACACCTTAGGAAACACAGTAGAATAGAAGAGTGCACTTTCCTCTAAAGCAGAGTGTGTTTCTTGTAAGAAGAGCTAGCGTTTGTTTCCCAGTCCTAAATGGAGTTGAATCACATGCAGTTTCTGGTCCTATGAGCAAGAGTTGTTTTCTGGTAAGGAAAGTCACTATTGTGCTCCCATTGCCATACACAGTGCAAATAGCACTCGCGTCTGTTCCCAGCAAGTACAGTGTATCGGACTGAAGAGGAGCTACTGTTCTTGTCAGTTTCCTAAGCAGAGTTGAACTAGATATAGCCCGTGTGTGTAGGAAGCATAGTTCTTTTGTTCTGAGCAAGCTCACTGTTCTGGCCCTATAGGAAACACAGTAGAGTAGAAGAGTGCTCTTTTCTCAAAAGCAGAGTGTGTTTCTTGTAAGGCAAGTTAGCGTTTGTTTCCCAGTCCTAAATGGAGTTGAATCCCATGCAGTTTCTAGTCTTACGAGCAAGAGTTGTTTTCTGGTAAGTAGAGTCACTATTGTGCTACCATTGCCAAACACAGTGCAAATAGCACTCGTGTCTGTTCCCAGCAAGTACAGTGTATTGTACAGAAGAGGAGCTACCCTTCTTGTCAGTTTCATAAGGAGAGTTGAACTAGATATGGCCCGTGTGTGTGAAGCACAGTTCTTTTGTTCTGAGCAAGCTCAATTTTCAGGCCACATAGGAAACACGGTAGAGTAGAATAGTGCTCTTTTCTCAAAAGCAGAGTGTGTTTCTTGTAAGGCTAGCTGGTGTTTGTTTCCCAGTCAGAAACAGAGTTGAATCCCATGCAGTTTCTGGTCCTACGAGCAAGAGTTGTTTTCTGGTAAGGAAAGTCACTATTGTGCTCCCTTTGCCATACTCAGTGCAAATAGCACTCGCGTCTGCTCCCAGCAAGTACAGTGTATTGGACTGAAGAGGATCTACTGTTCTTGTCAGTTTCCTAAACAGAGTTGAACTAGATATGGCGGTGTGTGTAGGAAGCACAGTTCTCTTGTTCTGAGCAAGCTCACTGTTCGGACCCCATAGGAAACACATTAGAATAGAAGAGTGCTCTTTTCTCAAAAGCAGAGTATGTTTCTTATAAGGCGAGCTAGCGTTTGTTTCCCAGTCCTAAATGGAGTTGAATCACATGCAGTTTCTGGTCCTACGAGCAAGAGTTGTTTTCTAGTAAGGAAATTCACTCTTGCGCTCCCATTGCGATACACAGTGCAAATAGCACTCGTGTCTGTTCCCAGCAAGTACAGTGTATCTGACTGAAGAGGAGCTACTGTTCTTGTCAGTTTCCTAAGCAGAGTTGAACTAGATATGGCCGGTGTGTGTAGGAAGCACAGTTGTTATGTTCTGAGAAAGCTCACTGTTCTGGCCCTATAGGAAACACAGTAGAGTAGAAGAGTGCTCTTTTCTCAAAAGCAGAGTGTGTTTCTTGTAAGGCAAGCTAGCGTTTGTTTCCCAGTCCTAAATGGTGTTGAATCACATGCAGTTTCTGGTCCTACGAGCAAGAGTTGTTTTCTGGTAGGGAAAGTCACTATTGTGCTCCCTTTGCCATACACAGTGCAAATAGCAATCGCGTCTTTTCCCAACAAGTACAGTGTATCGGACTGAAGAGGAGCTACTGTTCTTGTCAGTTTCCTAAGCAGAGTTGAACTAGATATGGCCCGTGTGTGTAGGAAGCACAGTTATTATGTTCTGAGCAAGCTCACTGTTCTGGCCCTATAGGAAACACAGTAGAGTAGAAGAGTGCTCTTTTCTCTAAAGCAGAGTGTGTTTCTTGTAAGTCGAGCTCGCGTTTGTTTCCCAGTCCTAAATGGAGTTGAGTCACAGACAGTTTTTGGTCCTACGAGCAAGAGTTGTTTTCTGGTAAGAAGAGTCACTATTGCGCTCCAAATGCCATACACAATGCAAATAGCACTGGCGCCTGTTCCCAGCAAGTACAGTGTATTGGACTGAAGAGGATCTACTGTTCTTCTCAGGTTCCTAAGTAGAATTGAACTAGATATGGCCGTGTGTGTAGGAAGCACAGTTCTTTTGTTCTGAGCAAGCTCACTGTTCGTACCCCATAGGAAACACATTAGAGTAGAAGAGTGCCCTTTTCTCAAAAGCAGAGTGTGTTTCTTATAAGGCGAGCTAGCGTTTGTTTCCCAGTCCTAAATGGAGTTGAATCCCATGCAGTTTCTGGTCCTACGAGCAAGAGTTGTTTTCTGGTAAGGAAAGTCACTCTTGCGCTCCCATTGCCATACACAGTGCAAATAGCACTCGCGTCTGTTCCCAGCAAGTACAGTGTATCGGACTGAAGAGGAGCTACTGTTCTTGTTAGTTTCCTAAGCAGAGTTGAACTATATATGGCCCGTGTGTGTAGGAAGCACAGTTGTTATGTTCTGAGCAAGCTCACTGTTCTGGCCCTATAGGAAACACAGTAGAGTAGAAGAGTGCTCTTTTCTCAAAAGCAGATTGTGTTTCTTGTAAGGCGAGCTAGCGTTTGTTTTCTAGTCCTAAATGGAGTTGAATCACATGCAGTTTCTGGTCCTACAAACAAGAGTTGTTTTCTGGTAAGGAAAGTCACTATTGCGCTCCCATTGCCATACACAGGGCAAATAGCACTCGCGTCTTTTCCCAGCAAGTACAGTGTATTGGACTGAATAGGAGCTACTGTTCTTGTCAGTTTCCTAAGCAGAGTTGAACTACATATGGTCCGTGTGTGTAGAAAACACAGTTCTTTTGTTCTGAGCAAGCTCACTGTTTGGAAACCTTAGGAAACACAGTAGAATAGAAGAGTGCACTTTCCTCTACAGCAGAGTGTGTTTCTTGTAAGAAGAGCTAGCGTTTGTTTCCCAGTCCTAAATGGAGTTGAATCACATGCAGTTTCTGGTCATATGAGCAAGAGTTGTTTTCTGGTAAGGAAAGTCACTATTGCGCTCCCATTGCCATACACAGTGCAAATAGCACTCGCCTCTGTTCCCAGCAAGTACAGTGTATCGGACTGAAGAGGAGCTACTGTTCTTGTCAGTTTCCTAAGCAGAGTTGAACTACATATGGTCCGTGTGTGTAGGAAGCACAGTTCTTTTGTTCTGAGCAAGCTCACTGTTCTGGCCCTATAGGAAACACAGTAGAGTAGAAGAGTGCTCTTTTCTCAAAAGCAGTGTGTGTTTCTTGTAAGGCGAGCTAGCGTTTGTTTCCCTGTCCTAAATGGAGTTGAATCCCATGCAGTTTCTAGTCTTACGAGCAAGAGTTGTTTTCTGGTAAGAAGAGTCACTATTGTGCTACCATTGCCATAAACAGTGCAAATAGCACTTGCGTCTGTTCCCAGCAAGTACAGTGTATTGGACAGAAGAGGAGCTACCCTTCTTGTCAGTTTCCAAGCAGAGTTGAACTAGATATGGCCCGTGTGTGTGAAGCACAGTTCTTTTGTTCTGAGCAAGCTCAATTTTCAGGCCCCATAGGAAACACGGTAGAGTAGAATAGTGCTCTTTTCTCAAAAGCAGAGTGTGTTTCTTGTAAGGTTAGCTGGTGTTTGTTTCGCAGTCAGAAACGGAGTTGAATCCCATGCAGTTTCCGGTCCTACGAGCAAGAGTTGTTTTCTGGTAAGAAGAGTCACTATTGCGCTCCCATTGCCATACACAGTGCAAATAGCACTCGCGTCTGCTCCCAGCAAGTACAGTGTATTGGACAGAAGAGGAGCTACTGTTCTTGTCAGTTTCCTAAGAAGAGTTGAACTAGATATAGCCCGTGATTGTAGGAAGCAAAGTTCTTTTGTTCTGAGCAAGCTCACTGTTCTGGCCCTATAGGAAACACAGTGGAGTAGAAGAGTGCTCTTTTCTCTAAAGCAGAGTGTGTTTCTTGTAAGGTGAGCTAGCGTTTTTTTCCCAGTCCTAAATGGAGTTGAATCACATGCAGTTTTTGGTCCTACAAACAAGGGATGTTTTCTGGTAAGGAAAGTCACTATTGTGCTACCATTGCCATACACAGTGCAAATAGCACTCTAGTCTGTTCCCAGCATGTACAGTGTATTGGACAGAAGAGGAGCTACTGTTCTTGTCAGTTTCCTAAGCAGAGTTGAACTAGATATAGCCCGTGATTGTAGGAAGCACAGTTCTTTTGTTCTGAGCAAGCTCACTGTTCTGGCCTTATAGGAAACACAGTAGAGTAGAAGAGTGCTCTTTTCTCTAAAGCAGAGTGTGTTTCTTGTAAAGTGAGCTATCGTTTGTTTCCCAGTCCTGAATGGAGTTGAATCACATGCAGTTTTTGGTCCTATGAGCAAGAGTTGTTTTCTGGTAAGAAGAGTCACTATTGTGCTCCCATTGCCATACACAGTGCAAACAACACTTGCTACTGTTCCTTGCAAGTACAGGGTATTGGACAGAAGAGGAGCTACTGTTCTTGTCAGTTTCCTAAGCAGAGTTGAACTAGATATGGCGATGTGTGTAGGAAGCCCAGTTTTTTTGTTCTGAGCAAGCTCACTGTTCTGGCCCTATAGGAAACACAGAAGAGTAGAAGAGTGCTCTTTTCTCAAAAGCAGAGTGTGTTTCTAGTAAGGTGAGCTAGCATTTGTTTCCCAGTCCTAAATGGAGTTGAATTACATGCAGTTTCTGGTCCTACAAGCAAGAGTTGTTTTCTGGTAGGAAGAGAACTATGGTGCTCCCATTGCCATACACAGGGCAAATAGCACTCGCGTCTGTTCCCAGGATGTACAGTGTATTGGACTGAAGAGGATCTACTGTTCTTGTCAGTTTCCTAAGCAAACATGAAATAGATATGGCCCGTGTGTGTAGGAAGTACACTTCTTTTGTTCTGAGCAAGCTCACTGTTTGGACCCCTTAGGAAATACAGTAGAGTAGAAGAGTGCTCTTTTCTCTAAAGCAGAGTGTGTTTCTTTTAAGGCGAGCTAGCGTTTGTTTCCCAGTACTAAATGGAGTGGAATCACATGCAGTTTCTGGTCCTACGAGCAAGAGTTGTTTTATGGTAAGAATAGTCACTATTGCGCTGCCATTGCCATACACAGGACAAAGAGCACTGTCGTCTGTTCCCAGTAAGTACAGTGTATTGGACTGAAGAGGATCTACTGTACTTGTCAGGTTCCTAAGGAGAATTGAACTAGATATGGCCGTGTGTGTAGGAATCACAGTTCTTTTGTTCTGAGCAAGCTCACTGTTCGGACCCCATTGGAAACACAGTAGAGTGGAAGAGTGCTCTTTTCTCAAAAGCAGAGTGTGTTTCTTGTAAGGCGAGCTAGCGTTTGTTTCCCAGTCCTAAGGGGAGTTGAATCACATGCAGTTTCTGGTCCTACGAGCAAGAGTTGTTTTCTGGTAAGAAGAGTCACTATTGTGCTTCCATTGCCATACACAGGGCAAATAGCATTCGCGTCTGTTCCCAGGATGTACAGTGTATTGGACTGAAGAGGATCTACTGTTCTTGTCAGTTTCCTAAGCAGAATTTTACAAGATATGGCCCGTGTGTGTAGGAAGCACAGTTCATTTGTTCTGAGCAAGCTCACTGTTCTGGCCCTATAGGAAACACAGTAGAGTAGAAGAGTGCTCTTTTCTCAAAAGCAGAGTGTGTTTCTTGTAAGGCGAGCTAGCGTTTGTTTCCCAGTCCTAAATGGAGTTGAATCCCATGCAGTTTTTGGTCCTACGAGCAAGGGATGTTTTCTGGTAAAGAAAGTCACTATTGTGCTACCATTGCCATACACAGTGCAAATAGCACTCGCGTCTGTTCCCAGCAAGTACAGTGTATTGGACTGAAGCGGAGCTACTGTTCTTGTCAGTTTTCTAAGCAGAGTTGATCTAGATATAGCCCGAGTGTGTAGGAAGCACAGATCTTTTGTTCTGAACAAGCTCACTGTTCTGGCCTTATGGGAAACACAGTAGAGTAGAAGAGTGCTCTTTTCTCAAAAGCAGAGTGTGTTTCTTGTAAGGTGAGCTATCGTTTGTTTCCCAGTCCTAAATGGAGTTGAATCACATGCAGTTTTTGGTCCTACGAGCAAGGGATGGTTTCTGGTAAGGAAAGTCACTATTGTGTTCCCTTTGCCTTAAACAGTGCAAATAGCACTCCTGTCTGTTCCCAGCAAGTACAGTGTATTGGACAGAAGAGGAGCTACTGTTCTTGTCAGTTTCCTAAGCAGAGTTGAACTAGATATGGCCTGTGTGTGTAGGAAGCACAGTTCTTTTGTTCTGAGCAAGCTCACTGTTCGGACCCCATTGGAAACACAGAAGAGTAGAAGAGTGCTCTTTTCTCAAAAGCAGAGCGTGTTTCTTGTAAGGTGAGCTAGCGTTTGTTTCCCAGTCCTAAATGGAATTGAATTACATGCAGTTTCTGGTCCTACAAGCAAGAGTTGTTTTCTGGTAGGAAGAGTCACTATTGTGCTCCTATTGCCATATACAGGGCAAATAGCACTCTCGTCTGTTTCCAGGATGTACAGTGTATTGGACTGAAGAGGATCTACTTTTCTTGTCAGTTTCCTAAGCAAACTTGAAATAGATATGGCCCCTGTGTGTAGGAAGTACACTTCTTTTGTTCTGAGCAAGCTCACTCTTCTGGCCCTATAGGAAACACAGTAGAGTAGAAGAGTTCTCTTTTCTCAAAAGCAGAATGTGTTTCTTGTAAGGCGAGCTAGCATTTGTTTCCCAGTCCTAAATGGAGTTCAATCACATGCAGTTTCTGGTCCTAGGAGCAAGAGTTGTTTTATGGTAAGAAGAGTCACTATTGCGCTCCAATTGTCATACACAGGGCAAATAGCGCTGGTGTCTGTTCCCAGCAAGTACAGTGTATCGGACTGAAGAGGAGCTACTGTTCTTGTCAGTTTCCTAAGCAGAGTTGAACTAGATATGGCCCGTGTGTGTAGGAAGCACAGTTCTTATGTTCTGAGCAAGCTCACTGTTCTGGCCCTATAGGAAAAACAGTAGAGTAGAACAGTGCTCTTTTCTCAAAAGCAGAGTGTGTTTCTTGTAAGGCGAGCTAGCGTTTGTTTTCTAGTCCTAAATGGAGTTGAACCACATGAAGTTTCTGGTCCTACAAACAAGAGTTTTTTTCTGGTAAGGAAAGTCACTATTGCGCTCGCATTGCCATACACAGGGCAAATAGCACTCGCGTCTGTTCCCAGCAAGTACAGTGTATTGGACTGAAGAGGAGCTACTGTTCTTGTCAGTTTCCTAAGCAGGTTGAACTACATATGGTCCGTGTGTAGGAAGCACAGTTCTTTTGTTCTGAGCAAGCTCACTGTTTGGACCCTTAGGAAACAAAGTAGAGTAGAAGAGTGCTCTTTTCTCTAAAGCAGAGTGTGTTTCTTGTAAGGCGAGCTAGCGTTTGTTTCCCAGTCTTAAATGGAGTTGAATCACATGCAGTTTCTGGTCCTATGAGCAAGAGTTGTTTTATGGTAAGAATAGTCACTATTGCGCTGCCATTGCCATACACAGGACAAATAGCACTGTCGTCTGTTCCCAGCAAGTACAGTGTATTGGACAGAAGAGGAGCTACTGTTCTTGTCAGTTTCCTAAGCAGAGTTGAACTAGATATAGCCCGTGTTTGTAGGAAGCACAGTTCTTTTTTTCTGAGCAAGCTCACTCTTCCTTCCCTATAGGAAACACAGTCGAGTAGAAAAGTGCTCTTTTCTCAAAAGCAGAGTGTGTTTCTTGTAAGGTGAGCTAGCGTTTGTTTCCCAGTCCTAAATGGAGTTGAATCACATACAGTTTCTGGTCTTACGAGCAAGGGATGTTTTCTGGTAACGAAAGTCACTATTGTGCTCCCTTTGCCATAAACAGTGCAAATAACACTGGCGTCTGTTCCCAGCAAGTACATTGTATTGGACCGAAGAGGAGCTACTGTTCTTGTCAGTTTCCTACGCAGAGTTGAACTAGATATGGGACGTGTGTGTAGGAAGCACAGTTCTTTTGTTCTGAGCAAGCTCACTGTTCCGGCCTTATAGGAAACACAGTAGAGTAGAAGAGTGCTCTTTTCTCTAAAGCAGAGTGTGTTTCTTGTAAGGCGAGCTAGCATTTGTTTCCCAGTCTTAAATGGAGTTGAATTACATGCAGTTTGTGATCCTAGAAGCAAGAGTTGTTTTCTGGTAAGAAGAGTCACTATTGTGCTCCCATTGTCATAGACAGAGTAAATAGCACTGGCGTCTGTTCCCAGCATGTGCAGTGTATTGGACTGAAGAAGATCTACTGTTCTTCTGTGTTTCCTAAGCAGACTTGAACTAGATATGGCCCGTGTGTGTAGGAAGCACAGTTCTTTTGTTCTGAGCAAGCTCACTGTTCTGGCCCTATAGGAAACACAGTAGAGTAGAAGAGTGCTCTTTTCTCAAAAGCAGAATGTGTTTCTTGTAAGGCGAGCTCGCATTTGTTTCCCAGTCCTAAATGGAGTTCAATCACATGCAGTTTCTGGTCCTAGGAGCAAGAGTTGTTTTATGGTAAGAAGAGTCACTATTGTGCTCCAATTGTCATACACAGGGCAAATAGCACTGGCGTCTGTTCCCAGCATGTACAGTGTATTGGACTGAAGAGGATCTACTGTTCTTGTCAGTTTCCTAAGCAGAGTTGAACTAGATATGGCCCATGTGTGTAGGAAGCACAGTTCTTTTGTTCTGAGCAAGCTCACAGTTCTGGCCCTATAGGAAACACAGTAGAGTAGAAGAGTGCTCTTTTCTCCAAAGCAGAGTGTGTTTATTCTAAGGCGAACTAGCGTTTGTTTCCAAGTCCTAAATGGAGTTTAATCACATGCAGTTTCTGGTCCTATAAGTAAGAGTTGTTTTCTGGTAAGAGGAGTCACTATTGCCCTCCCATTGCAATACACAGTGCAAATAGGACTCACGTCTGCTACCTGCAAGTACAGTGTATTGGACTGAAGAGGAGCTACTGTTCTTGTCAGTTTCCTAAGCAGAGTTGAACTAGATATTGCCCGTGTGTGTAGGAAGCACAGTTTTTTTGTTCTGAGCAAGCTCACTGTCCTGGCCCTATAGGAATCACAGTAGAATAGAAGAGTGCTCTTTTCTCTAAAGCAGAGTGTGTTTCTTGTAAGGTGAGCTACCGTTTGTTTCCCAGTCCTAAATGGAGTTGAATCACATACAGTTTTTGGTCCTACGAGCAAGGGATGTTTTCTGGTAAAGAAAGTCACTATTGTGCTCCCTTTGCCATAAACAATGCAAATAGCACTCACGTCTGTTCCCAGCATATGCAGTGTATTGGACTGAAGAAGATCTACTGTTCTTCTGTGTTTCCTAAGCAGACTTGAACTAGATATGGCCCGTGTGTGTAGGAAGCACAGTTCTTTTGTTCTGAGCAAGCTCACTGTTCTGGCCCTATAGGAAACACAGTAGAGTAGAAGAGTGCTCTTTTCTCTAAAGCAGAGTGTGTTTCTTGTAAGGTGAGCTAGCGTTTGTTTCCCAGTCCTAAATGGACTTGAATCACATGCAGTTTTTGGTCCTACGAGCAGGGATGTTTTCTCGTAAGGAAAGTCACTATTGTGCTACCATTGCCATACACAGTGCAAATAGCACTCTCGTCTTTTCCCAGCAAGTACAGTGTATTGGACAGAAGAGGAGCTACTGTTCTTGTCAGTTTCCTAAGCAGAGTTGAACTAGATATAGCCCGAGTGTGTAGAAAGCACAGTTCTTTTGTTCTGAGCAAGCTCACTGTTCTGGCCTTATAGGAAACACAGTAGAGTAGAAGAGTGCTCTTTTCTCTAAAGCAGAGTGTGTTTCTTATAAGGTGAGCTATCGTTTGTTTCCCAGTCCTAAATGGAGTTGAATCACATGCAGTTTTTGGTCCTATGAGCAAGGGATGTTTTCTGGTAAGGAAAGTCACTATTGTGTTCCCTTTGCCTTAAACAGTGCAAATAGCACTCGCGTCTGTTTCCAGCAAGTACAGTGTATTGAACTGAAGAGGAGCTACTGTTCTTGTCAGTTTCCTAAGCAGAGTTGAACTAGATATGGCCCGTGTGTTTATGAAGCACAGTTCTTTTGTTCTGAACAAGCTCACTGTTCGGACCCCATAGGAAACACAGAAGAGTAGAAGAGTGCTCTTTTCTCAAAAGCAGAGTGTGTTTCTTGTAAGGTGAGCTAGCGTTTGTTTCCCAGTCCTAAATGGAGTTGAATTACATGCAGTTTCTGGTCCTACAAGCAAGAGTTGTTTTCTGGTAAGAAGAGTCACTATTGTGCTCCCATTGCCATACACAGGGCAAATAGCACTCGCGTCTGTTCCCAGGATGTACAGTGTATTGGACTGAAGAGGATCTACTGTTCTTGTCAGTTTCCTAAGCAAACTTGAAATAGATACGGCCCGTGTGTGTAGGAAGTACACTTCTTTTGTTCTTAGCAAGCTCACTCTTCTGGCCCTATAGGAAACACAGTAGAGTAGAAGAGTGATCTTTTCTCAAAAGCAGAATGTGTTTCTTGAAAGGCGAGCTCGTGTTTGTTTCCCAGTCCTAAATGGAGTTCAATCACATGCAGTTTCTGGTCTAGGAGCAAAAGTTGTTTTATGGTAAGAAGAGTCACTATTGTGCTCCAATTGTCATACACAGGGCAAATAGCACTGGCGTCTGTTCCCAGCATGTACAGTGTATTGGACTGAAGAGGATCTACTGTTCTTGTCAGTTTCCTAAGCAGAGTTGAACTAGATATGGCCCGTGTGTGTAGGAAGTACACTTTTTTTGTTTTGAGCAAGCTCACAGTTCTGGCCATGTACGAAACACAGTAGAGGAGAAGAGTGCTCTTTTCTTAAAGCAGAGTGTGTTTCTTGTAAGGTGAGCTAGCGTTTGTTTCCCAGTCCTAAATCGAATTGAATCAAATGCAGTTTCTTTTCCTATAAGCAAGAGTTGTTTTCTGGTAAGAAGAGTCACTATTGCGCTCCCATTGTCATACACATGGCAAGTAGCACAGGCGTTTGATCCCAGCATGTACAGTGTATTGCACTGAAGAAGATCTACTGTTCTTGTCAGTTTCCTAAGCAGAATTGAACTAGATATGGCCCGTGTGTGTATGAAGCACAGTTCTTTTGTTCTGAGCAAGCTCACTGTTCTGGCCCTATAGGAAACACAGTAGAGTAGAAGAGTGCTCTTTTCTCAAAAGTAGAGTGTGTTTCTTGTAAGGCAAGCTAGCTTTTGTTTCCCAGTCCTAAATGGATTTGAATCACATACAGTTTTTGGTCCTACGAGCAAGAGTTGTTTTCTGGTAAGGAAAGTCACTATTGCGCTCCCATTGACATACACAGTGCAAAAAGCTCTCGTGTCTGTTCCCAGCAAGTACAGTGTATTGGACTGAAGAGGATCTACTCTTCTTGTCAGTTTCCTAAGCAGAGTTGAACTAGATATGGCCCCTGTGTGTAGGAAGCACAGTTCTTTTGTTCTGAGCAAGCACACTGTTCGGACACCATAGGAAACACAGTAGAGTAGAAGAGTGCTCTTTTCTCAAAAGCAGAGTGTGCTTCTTGTAAGGCAAGCTAGCGTTTGTTTCCCAGTCCTAAATGGAGTTGAGTCACATACAGTTTCTGTTTCTACGTGCAAATGTTGTTTTCTGGTAAGAAGAGTCACTGTTGCGCTCCCATTGTCATACACAGTGCAAATAGCACTCGCGTCTGTTCCCAGCATTTACAGTGTATTGGACTGAAGAGGAGATACTGTTCTTGTCAGTTTCCTAAGCAGAGTTGAACTAGATATGGTCCGTGTGTGTAGGAAGCACAGTTCTTTTGTTCGGAGCAAGCTCACTGTTCTGGAACTATAGGAAACACAGTAGAGTAGAAGAGTGGTTTTTTCTCAAAAGCAGAGTGTGATTCTGGTAAGGCGAGCTATTGTTTGTTTCCCAGTCAGAAATGGAGTTGAATCCCATGCAGTTTCTGGTCCTAGGAGCAAGAGTTTTTTTCTGCTAAGAAGAGTCACTATTGTGCTCCCATTGCCATACACAGTGCAAATAGCACTCGCGTCTGTTCCCAGCAAGTACAGTGTATTGGACTGAAGAGGAGCTCCTGTTCTTGTCAGTTTTCTAAGCAGAGTTGAACTAGATATGGCCCGTGTGTTTAGCAAGCACAGTTCTTTTGTCCTGAGCAAGCTCACTGTTCGGACACCAAAGGAAAAACAGTAGAGTAGAAGAGTGCTGTTTTCTCAAAAGCAGAGTGTGTTTCTTGTAAGCCGAGCTAGCGTTTGTTTCCCAGTCCTAAATGGAGTTGAGTCACATGCAGTTTCTCGTCCTAAGAGCAAGAGATGTTTTCTGGTAAGAAGAGTCACTATTGTGCTCCAATTGTCATACACAGGGCAAATAGCACGGGCGTCTGTTACCAGCATGTACAGTGTATTGGACTGAAGAGGATCTACTCTTCTTGTCAGTTTCCTAAGCAGAGTTGAACTAGATATGGCCCCTGTGTGTAGGATGCACAGTTCTTTTGTTCTGAGGAAGCTCACTGTTCTGGCCCTATAGGAAACACAGTAGAGTAGAAGAGTGCTCTTTTCTGAAAAGCAGAGTGTGTTTCTTGTAAAACGAGCTATTGTTTGTTTCCCAGTCCTAAATGAAGTTGAGTCATATGCAGTTGCTGTTCCTAAGAGCAAGAGTTGTTTTCTGATAAGAAGAGTCACTGTTGCGATCCCATTGTCATACACAGGGCAAATAGCACATGCTTCTGTTCCCAGCAAGTACAGTGTATTGGATTGAACAGGAGCTACTGTTCTTGTCAGTTTCCTAAGCAGAGTTGAACTAGATATGGCCCGTGTGTTTAGGAAGCACAGATCTTTTGTTCTGAGCAAGCTCACAGTTCGGACCCCAGTGGAAACACAGTAGCGTAGACAACTGCTCTTTTCTCAAAAGCAGAGTGTGTTTCTTGTAAGGTGAGCTAGTGTTTGTTTCCCAGTCAGAAATGGAGTTGAATCACATGCAGTTTCTATTCCTAAGAGCAATAGATGTTTTCTGTTAAGAACAGTCACTATTGTGCTCCCATTGCCATACACAGGGCAAGTAGCACTGGCCTCTGTTCCCAGCAAGTACAGTGTATTTGACTGAAAAGGAGCTCCCTTTCTTATCAGTTTCCTAAGGAGAGTTGAACTAGATATGGCCCATGTGTGTAGGAAGCACAGTTCATTTGTTCTCAGCAAGCTCACTGTTCGGACCCCATAGGAAACACAGTAGAGTAGAAGAGTGCTCTTTTCTCAAAAGCATAGTGTGTTTCTTGCAAGGGAAACTAGCATTTGTTTCTCAGTCCTAAATGGAGTTGAATCCCATGCAGTTTCTGGTCCTACGAGCAAGAGTTGTTTTCTGATAAGGAAAGTCACTATTGCACTCAAATTGCCATACACAGTGCAAATAGCAATCACGTCTATTCCCAGCAAATACAGTGTATTGTACTGAAGAGGAGCTACTGTTCTTGTCAGTTTTCTAAGCAGAGTTGAACTAGATATGGCCCGTGTGTGTAGGAAGCACAGTTCTTTTGTTCTGAGCAAGCTCACTGTTCTGGCCCTATAGGAGACACAGTAGAGTAGAAGAGTGCTCTTTACTCAAAAGCAGAGTGTGTTTTTGTAAGGCAAGCTAGCGTTTGTTTCCCAGTCCTAAATGAAGTTGGGTCACATGCAGTTTCTGGTCCTACGAGCAAGAGTTTTTTTCTGATAAGAAGAGTCACTATTGCGCTCTCATTGCCATACACAGTGCAAACAGCACTTGCGTCTGCTTCCAGCAAGTACAGTGTATTGTACTGAAGAGGAGCTACTGTTCTTGTCAGTTTCCTAAGCAGAGTTGAACTAGATATGGCCCGTATGTGTAGGAAGCACAGTTCTTTTGTTCTGAGCAAGCTTACTGTTCTGGCCCTTTGGGAAACGCAGTAGAGTTGAAGAATGCTCTTTCCTCAAAAGCAGAGTGTGTTTCTTGTAAGGCGAGCTAGCGTTTGTTTCCCAGTCCTAAATGGAGTTGAATCACATGCAGTTTTTGCTACTACGAGCAAGAGTTGTTTTCTGGTAAGAAAGTGACTATTGTGCTCCCATTGCCATACACAGGGCAAATAGCACTCGCGTCTGTTCCCAGCAAGTACAGTGTATTGGAATGAAGAGGAGCTACTGTTCTTGTCAGTTTCCTAAGCAGAGTTGAACTAGATATGGCCCGTGTTTGTACGATGCACAGTTCTTTTGTTCTGAGCAAGCTGATTGTTCTGGCCCTATAGGAAACACAGTAGAGTAGAAGAGTGCTCTTTTCTGAAAAGCAGAGTGTGTTTCTTGTAAGGCGAGCTATTGTTTGTTTCCCAGTCCTAAATGGAGTTGAGTCACATGCAGTTTTTGGTCCTACAGGCAAGAGTTGATTTCTGGTAAAAACAGTCACTATTGTGCTCCAATTGCCATACACAGTGCAAATAGCACTCGGGTCTGTACCCAGAAGTACAGAGTATTGGACTGAAGAGGAGCTACTGTTCTTGTCAGTTTCCAAGCAGAATTGAACTAGATATGGCCGTGTGTGGGGGAACTACAATTCTTTTGTTCTGAGCAAGCTCGGTGTTCTGACCCTATAGGAAACAGAGTAGAGAAGAAGAGTGCTCTTTTCTCCAAAGCAGAGTGTGTTTCTCTTCAGGCAAGCTAGCCTTTGTTTCCCAGTCCTAAATGGAGTTGAGTCACATGCATTTCTGGTCCTACGACCAAGAGTTGTTTTCTGGTAAGAAGAGTCACTATTGTGCTCCCACTGTCATACACAGGAGAAATAGCATTGGCATCTGTTCTGAGCATGTACAGTGTATTGGACTGTAGAGAATCTACTGTTCTTGTCAGTTTCCTAAGCAGAATTGAACTAGATATGGCCCATATATGTAGGAAGCACAGTTCTTTTGTTCTGAGCAAGCTCACGGTTCGGACCCCCTAGGAAACACAGTAGAGTAGAAGAGTGTTCTTTTCTCAAAAGCAGAGTGTGTTTCTTGTAGGACGAGCTAGCGTTTGTTTCCCAGTCGTAAATGGAGTTGAGTCACATGCAGTTTCTGGTCCTACGAGCAAGAGTTGTTTTTTGGTAAGAAGAGTCACTATTGCGCTCCCATGGTCATACACAGGGCAAATAGCACTGGCATCTGTTCCAAGCAAGTACAGTGTATTGGACTGAACAGGAGCTACAGTTCTTGTCAGTTTCCTAAGCAGAGTTGAACTAGATATGGCCCGTGTGTGTAGGAAGCACAGTTCTTTTGTTCTGAGCAAGCTCACTGTTCGGACCCCATAGGAAACACAGTAGAGTAGAAGAGTGCTCTTTTCTCAAAAGCAGAGTGTGTTTCTTGTAAGGCGAGCTAGTGTTTGTTTCCCAGTCCTAAATGGAATTGAATCACGTGTAGCTTCTGGTCCTGAGAGCAAGAGTTGTTTTCTGGTACGAAGAGTCACTATTGTGCTCCCATTGTCATACACAGGTTAAAGATCACTGGCGTCTGTTCCCAGCATGTACACTGTATTAGACTGAAGAGGAGCAACTGTTCTTGTCAGTTTCCTAAGCAGAGTTGTACTAGATATGGCCCGTGTGTGTAGGAAGTACAGTTCTTTTGTTTTGAGCAAGCTCACAGTTCTGGCCATGTACGAAACACAGTAGAGTAGAAGAGTGCTCTTTTCTTAAAGCAGAGTGTGTTTCTTGTAAGGCGAGCTAGCGTTTGTTTCCCAGTCCTAAATCGAGTTGAATCAAATGCAGTTTCTTTTCCTATAAGCAAGAGTTGTTTTCTGGTAAGAAGATTCACTATTGTGCTCCCATTGTCATACACATGGCAAATAGCACAGGCGTTTGATCCCAGCATGTACAGTGTATTGGACTGACGAGGATCTACTGTTCTTGTCAGTTTCCTAAGCAAAATTGAACTAGATATGGCCGTGTGTAGAAAGTACAGTTCTTTTGATCTGAACAACCTCACTGTTCAGATCCCTTAGGAAACACAGTAGATTAGAAGAGTGCTCTCTTCTCAAAAGCAGAGTGTGTTTCTTGTAAGGTGAGCTAGCGTTTGTTTCCCAGTCTTAAATGGAGTTGAATCACATGCAGTTTCTGGTCCTACGAGCAAGAGTTGTTTTCTGGTAAGAAGAGTCACTACTGCGCTACCATTGTCATACACAGGGCAAATAGCACTGGCGTCTGTTCCCAGCATGTACAGTGTATTGCACTGAAGAAGATCTACTGTTCTTGTCAGTTTCCTAAGCAGAATTGAACTAGATATGGCCCGTGTGTGTATGAAGCACAGTTCTTTTGTTCTGAGCAAGCTCACTGTTCTGGCCCTATAGGAAACACAGTAGAGTAGAAGAGTGCTCTTTTCTCAAAAGTAGAGTGTGTTTCTTGTAAGGCAAGCTTTCTTTTGTTTTCCAGTCCTAAATGGATTTGAATCACATACAGTTTTTGGTCCTACCAGCAAGAGTTGTTTTCTGGTAAGAAGAGTCACTATTGCGCTCCCATTGACATACACAGTGCAAAAAGCTCTCGTGTCTGTTCCCAGCAAGTACAGTGTATTGGACTGAAGAGGATCTACTCTTCTTGTCAGTTTCCTAAGCAGAGTTGAACTAGATATGGCCCCTGTGTGTAGGAAGCACAGTTCTTTTGTTCTGAGCAAGCTCACTGTTCTGGCCCTATAGGAAACACAGTAGAGTAGAAGAATGCTCTTTTCTGAAAAGCAGAGTGTGTTTCTTGTAAAACGAGTTATTGTTTGTTTCCCAGTCCTAAATGAAGTTGAGTCATATGCAGTTGCTGTTCCTAAGAGCAAGAGTTGTTTTCTGATAAGAAGAGTCACTGTTGCGCTCCCATTGTCATACACAGGGCAAATAGCACATGCTTCTGTTCCCAGCAAGTACAGTGTATTGGATTGAACAGGAGCTGCTGTTCTTGTCAGTTTCCTAAGCAGAGTTGAACTATATGGCCCTTGTGTGTAGGAAGCACAGTTCTTTTGTTCTCAGCAAGCTCACTGTTCTGGCCCTATAGGAAACAATGTAGAGTAGAAGAGTGCTCTTTTCTCAAAAGCAGAGTGTGTTTCTTGTAAGGCGAGCTAGCGTTTGTTTCCCAGTCCTAAATGGAGTTGAATCACATGCAGTTTCTGGTCCTACAATCAAGAGTTGTTTTCTGGTAAGAAGAGTCACTATTGCGCTCCCATTGCTATACACAGTGCAAAGAGCACTCGCGTCTGCTTCCAGCAAGTACAGTGTGTTGGACTGAAGAGGAGCTACTGTTCTTGTCAGTTTCCTAAGCAGAGTTGAACTAGATATGGCCCGTGTGTGTAGGAAGCACAGTTCTTTTGTTCTGAGCAAGCTCACAGTTCGGACCCCAGTGGAAACACAGTAGTGTAGACAACTGCTCTTTTCTCAAAAGCAGAGTGTGTTTCTTGTAAGGTGAGCTAGTGTTTGTTTCCCAGTCAGAAATGGAGTTGAATCACATGCAGTTTCTATTCCTAAGAGCAATAGATGTTTTCTGTTAAGAAGAGTCACTATTGTGCTCCCATTGCCATACACAGGGCAAGTAGCACTGGCCTCTGTTCCCAGCAAGTACAGTGTATTTGACTGAAAAGGAGCTCCCTTTCTTATCAGTTTCCTAAGGAGAGTTGAACTAGATATGGCCCATGTGTGTAGGAAGCACAGTTCATTTGTTCTCAGCAAGCTCACTGTTCGGACCCCATAGGAAACACAGTAGAGTAGAAGAGTGCTCTTTTCTCAAAAGCATAGTGTGTTTCTTGCAAGGGAAACTAGCATTTGTTTCTCAGTCCTAAATGGAGTTGAATCCCATGCAGTTTCTGGTCCTACGAGCAAGAGTTGTTTTCTGATAAGGAAAGTCACTATTGCACTCAAATTGCCATACACAGTGCAAATAGCAATCGCGTCTATTCCCAGCAAATACAGTGTATTGTACTGAAGAGGAGCTACTGTTCTTGTCAGTTTTCTAAGCAGAGTTGAACTAGATATGGCCCGTGTGTGTAGGAAGCACAGTTCTTTTGTTCTGAGCAAGCTCACTGTTCTGGCCCTATAGGAGACACAGTAGAGTAGAAGAGTGCTCTTTACTCAAAAGCAGAGTGTGTTTTTGTAAGGCAAGCTAGCGTTTGTTTCCCAGTCCTAAATGAAGTTGGGTCACATGCAGTTTCTGGTCCTACGAGCAAGAGTTTTTTTCTGATAAGAAGAGTCACTATTGCGCTCTCATTGCCATACACAGTGCAAACAGCACTTGCGTCTGCTTCCAGCAAGTACAGTGTATTGTACTGAAGAGGAGCTACTGTTCTTGTCAGTTTCCTAAGCAGAGTTGAACTAGATATGGCCCGTATGTGTAGGAAGCACAGTTCTTTTGTTCTGAGCAAGCTTACTGTTCTGGCCCTTTGGGAAACGCAGTAGAGTTGAAGAATGCTCTTTCCTCAAAAGCAGAGTGTGTTTCTTGTAAGGCGAGCTAGCGTTTGTTTCCCAGTCCTAAATGGAGTTGAATCACATGCAGTTTTTGCTACTACGAGCAAGAGTTGTTTTCTGGTAAGAAAGTGACTATTGTGCTCCCATTGCCATACACAGGGCAAATAGCACTCGCGTCTGTTCCCAGCAAGTACAGTGTATTGGAATGAAGAGGAGCTACTGTTCTTGTCAGTTTCCTAAGCAGAGTTGAACTACATATGGCCCGTGTTTGTACGATGCACAGTTCTTTTGTTCTGAGCAAGCTGATTGTTCTGGCCCTATAGGAAACACAGTAGAGTAGAAGAGTGCTCTTTTCTGAAAAGCAGAGTGTGTTTCTTGTACGGCGAGCTATTGTTTGTTTCCCAGTCCTAAATGGAGTTGAGTCACATGCAGTTTTTGGTCCTACAGGCAAGAGTTGATTTCTGGTAAAAACAGTCACTATTGTGCTCCAATTGCCATACACAGTGCAAATAGCACTCGGGTCTGTACCCAGAAGTACAGAGTATTGGACTGAAGAGGAGCTACTGTTCTTGTCAGTTTCCAAGCAGAATTGAACTAGATATGGCCGTGTGTGGGGGAACTACAATTCTTTTGTTCTGAGCAAGCTCGGTGTTCTGACCCTATAGGAAACAGAGTAGAGAAGAAGAGTGCTCTTTTCTCCAAAGCAGAGTGTGTTTCTCTTCAGGCAAGCTAGCCTTTGTTTCCCAGTCCTAAATGGAGTTGAGTCACATGCATTTCTGGTCCTACGACCAAGAGTTGTTTTCTGGTAAGAAGAGTCACTATTGTGCTCCCACTGTCATACACAGGGGAAATAGCATTGGCATCTGTTCTGAGCATGTACAGTGTATTGGACTGTAGAGAATCTACTGTTCTTGTCAGTTTCCTAAGCAGAATTGAACTAGATATGGCCCATATATGTAGGAAGCACAGTTCTTTTGTTCTGAGCAAGCTCACGGTTCGGACCCCCTAGGAAACACAGTAGAGTAGAAGAGTGTTCTTTTCTCAAAAGCAGAGTGTGTTTCTTGTAGGACGAGCTAGCGTTTGTTTCCCAGTCGTAAATGGAGTTGAGTCACATGCAGTTTCTGGTCCTACGAGCAAGAGTTGTTTTTTGGTAAGAAGAGTCACTATTGCGCTCCCATGGTCATACACAGGGCAAATAGCACTGGCATCTGTTCCAAGCAAGTACAGTGTATTGGACTGAACAGGAGCTACAGTTCTTGTCAGTTTCCTAAGCAGAGTTGAACTAGATATGGCCCGTGTGTGTAGGAAGCACAGTTCTTTTGTTCTGAGCAAGCTCACTGTTCGGACCCCATAGGAAACACAGTAGAGTAGAAGAGTGCTCTTTTCTCAAAAGCAGAGTGTGTTTCTTGTAAGGCGAGCTAGTGTTTGTTTCCCAGTCCTAAATGGAATTGAATCACGTGTAGCTTCTGGTCCTGAGAGCAAGAGTTGTTTTCTGGTACGAAGAGTCACTATTGTGCTCCCATTGTCATACACAGGTTAAAGATCACTGGCGTCTGTTCCCAGCATGTACACTGTATTAGACTGAAGAGGAGCAACTGTTCTTGTCAGTTTCCTAAGCAGAGTTGTACTAGATATGGCCCGTGTGTGTAGGAAGTACAGTTCTTTTGTTTTGAGCAAGCTCACAGTTCTGGCCATGTACGAAACACAGTAGAGTAGAAGAGTGCTCTTTTCTTAAAGCAGAGTGTGTTTCTTGTAAGGCGAGCTAGCGTTTGTTTCCCAGTCCTAAATCGAGTTGAATCAAATGCAGTTTCTTTTCCTATAAGCAAGAGTTGTTTTCTGGTAAGAAGAGTCACTATTGTGCTCCCATTGTCATACACATGGCAAATAGCACAGGCGTTTGATCCCAGCATGTACAGTGTATTGGACTGACGAGGATCTACTGTTCTTGTCAGTTTCCTAAGCAAAATTGAACTAGATATGGCCGTGTGTAGAAAGTACAGTTCTTTTGATCTGAACAACCTCACTGTTCAGATCCCTTAGGAAACACAGTAGATTAGAAGAGTGCTCTCTTCTCAAAGCAGAGTGTGTTTCTTGTAAGGTGAGCTAGCGTTTGTTTCCCAGTCTTAAATGGAGTTGAATCACATGCAGTTTCTGGTCCTACGAGCAAGAGTTGTTTTCTGGTAAGAAGAGTCACTACTGCGGCTACCATTGTCATACACAGGGCAAATAGCACTGGCGTCTGTTCCCAGCATGTACAGTGTATTGCACTGAAGAAGATCTACTGTTCTTGTCAGTTTCCTAAGCAGAATTGAACTAGATATGGCCCGTGTGTGTATGAAGCACAGTTCTTTTGTTCTGAGCAAGCTCACTGTTCTGGCCCTATAGGAAACACAGTAGAGTAGAAGAGTGCTCTTTTCTCAAAAGTAGAGTGTGTTTCTTGTAAGGCAAGTTTTCTTTTGTTTTCCAGTCCTAAATGGATTTGAATCACATACAGTTTTTGGTCCTACCAGCAAGAGTTGTTTTCTGGTAAGAAGAGTCACTATTGCGCTCCCATTGACATACACAGTGCAAAAAGCTCTCGTGTCTGTTCCCAGCAAGTACAGTGTATTGGACTGAAGAGGATCTACTCTTCTTGTCCAGTTTCCTAAGCAGAGTTGAACTAGATATGGCCCCTGTGTGTAGGAAGCACAGTTTTGTTCTGAGCAAGCTCACTGTTCTGGCCCTATAGGAAACACAGTAGAGTAGAAGAATGCTCTTTTCTGAAAAGCAGAGTGTGTTTCTTGTAAAACGAGCTATTGTTTGTTTCCCAGTCCTAAATGAAGTTGAGTCATATGCAGTTGCTGTTCCTAAGAGCAAGAGTTGTTTTCTGATAAGAAGAGTCACTGTTGCGCTCCCATTGTCATACACAGGGCAAATAGCACATGCTTCTGTTCCCAGCAAGTACAGTGTATTGGATTGAACAGGAGCTGCTGTTCTTGTCAGTTTCCTAAGCAGAGTTGAACTATATGGCCCTTGTGTGTAGGAAGCACAGTTCTTTTGTTCTCAGCAAGCTCACTGTTCTGGCCCTATAGGAAACAATGTAGAGTAGAAGAGTGCTCTTTTCTCAAAAGCAGAGTGTGTTTCTTGTAAGGCGAGCTAGCGTTTGTTTCCCAGTCCTAAATGGAGTTGAATCACATGCAGTTTCTGGTCCTACAATCAAGAGTTGTTTTCTGGTAAGAAGAGTCACTATTGCGCTCCCATTGCTATACACAGTGCAAAGAGCACTCGCGTCTGCTTCCAGCAAGTACAGTGTGTTGGACTGAAGAGGAGCTACTGTTCTTGTCAGTTTCCTAAGCAGAGTTGAACTAGATATGGCCCGTGTGTGTAGGAAGCACAGTTCTTTTGTTCTGAGCAAGCTCACAGTTCGGACCCCAGTGGAAACACAGTAGTGTAGACAACTGCTCTTTTCTCAAAAGCAGAGTGTGTTTCTTGTAAGGTGAGCTAGTGTTTGTTTCCCAGTCAGAAATGGAGTTGAATCACATGCAGTTTCTATTCCTAAGAGCAATAGATGTTTTCTGTTAAGAAGAGTCACTATTGTGCTCCCATTGCCATACACAGGGCAAGTAGCACTGGCCTCTGTTCCCAGCAAGTACAGTGTATTTGACTGAAAAGGAGCTCCCTTTCTTATCAGTTTCCTAAGGAGAGTTGAACTAGATATGGCCCATGTGTGTAGGAAGCACAGTTCATTTGTTCTCAGCAAGCTCACTGTTCGGACCCCATAGGAAACACAGTAGAGTAGAAGAGTGCTCTTTTCTCAAAAGCATAGTGTGTTTCTTGCAAGGGAAACTAGCATTTGTTTCTCAGTCCTAAATGGAGTTGAATCCCATGCAGTTTCTGGTCCTACGAGCAAGAGTTGTTTTCTGATAAGGAAAGTCACTATTGCACTCAAATTGCCATACACAGTGCAAATAGCAATCGCGTCTATTCCCAGCAAATACAGTGTATTGTACTGAAGAGGAGCTACTGTTCTTGTCAGTTTTCTAAGCAGAGTTGAACTAGATATGGCCCGTGTGTGTAGGAAGCACAGTTCTTTTGTTCTGAGCAAGCTCACTGTTCTGGCCCTATAGGAGACACAGTAGAGTAGAAGAGTGCTCTTTACTCAAAAGCAGAGTGTGTTTTTGTAAGGCAAGCTAGCGTTTGTTTCCCAGTCCTAAATGAAGTTGGGTCACATGCAGTTTCTGGTCCTACGAGCAAGAGTTTTTTTCTGATAAGAAGAGTCACTATTGCGCTCTCATTGCCATACACAGTGCAAACAGCACTTGCGTCTGCTTCCAGCAAGTACAGTGTATTGTACTGAAGAGGAGCTACTGTTCTTGTCAGTTTCCTAAGCAGAGTTGAACTAGATATGGCCCGTATGTGTAGGAAGCACAGTTCTTTTGTTCTGAGCAAGCTTACTGTTCTGGCCCTTTGGGAAACGCAGTAGAGTTGAAGAATGCTCTTTCCTCAAAAGCAGAGTGTGTTTCTTGTAAGGCGAGCTAGCGTTTGTTTCCCAGTCCTAAATGGAGTTGAATCACATGCAGTTTTTGCTACTACGAGCAAGAGTTGTTTTCTGGTAAGAAAGTGACTATTGTGCTCCCATTGCCATACACAGGGCAAATAGCACTCGCGTCTGTTCCCAGCAAGTACAGTGTATTGGAATGAAGAGGAGCTACTGTTCTTGTCAGTTTCCTAAGCAGAGTTGAACTAGATATGGCCCGTGTTTGTACGATGCACAGTTCTTTTGTTCTGAGCAAGCTGATTGTTCTGGCCCTATAGGAAACACAGTAGAGTAGAAGAGTGCTCTTTTCTGAAAAGCAGAGTGTGTTTCTTGTAAGGCGAGCTATTGTTTGTTTCCCAGTCCTAAATGGAGTTGAGTCACATGCAGTTTTTGGTCCTACAGGCAAGAGTTGATTTCTGGTAAAAACAGTCACTATTGTGCTCCAATTGCCATACACAGTGCAAATAGCACTCGGGTCTGTACCCAGAAGTACAGAGTATTGGACTGAAGAGGAGCTACTGTTCTTGTCAGTTTCCAAGCAGAATTGAACTAGATATGGCCGTGTGTGGGGGAACTACAATTCTTTTGTTCTGAGCAAGCTCGGTGTTCTGACCCTATAGGAAACAGAGTAGAGAAGAAGAGTGCTCTTTTCTCCAAAGCAGAGTGTGTTTCTCTTCAGGCAAGCTAGCCTTTGTTTCCCAGTCCTAAATGGAGTTGAGTCACATGCATTTCTGGTCCTACGACCAAGAGTTGTTTTCTGGTAAGAAGAGTCACTATTGTGCTCCCACTGTCATACACAGGGGAAATAGCATTGGCATCTGTTCTGAGCATGTACAGTGTATTGGACTGTAGAGAATCTACTGTTCTTGTCAGTTTCCTAAGCAGAATTGAACTAGATATGGCCCATATATGTAGGAAGCACAGTTCTTTTGTTCTGAGCAAGCTCACTGTTCGGACCCCCTAGGAAACACAGTAGAGTAGAAGAGTGCTCTTTTCTCAAAAGCAGAGTGTGTTTCTTGTAGGACGAGCTAGCGTTTGTTTCCCAGTCGTAAATGGAGTTGAGTCACATGCAGTTTCTGGTCCTACGAGCAAGAGTTGTTTTTTGGTAAGAAGAGTCAC
>NW_026736684.1:0-62000 GCF_949786415.1 Peromyscus eremicus | reverse complement strand
AGATGCCAGTGCTATTTGCAGTGTATGTGGCAATTAGAGCACAATACTGAATCTTCTTACCAGAAAACAACTCTTGCTCTTAGGACCAGAAACTGCATGTGATTCAACTCCATTTCGGACTTGGAAACAAACGCTAGCTCGCCTTACAAGAAACACACTCTGCTTTTGAGAAAAGAGCACTCTTCTACTCTACGGTGTTTCCTATGGGGTCTGAACAGTGAGCTTGCTCAGAACAAAAGAACTGTGCTTTCTACACACACGGGCCATATCTAGTTCAACTCTGCTTAGGACACTGACAAGAACAGTAGCTCCTCTTCACTCCAATACACTGTACTTGCTGGGAACAGACGTGAGTGCTATTTGCACTGTTTATGGCAAAGGGAAAAAATAGTGACTTTCCTTTCCAGAAAATATCCCTGGTTGGTTGGACCAGAAACTGCATGTGATTCAACTCCATTTTGGACTGGGAAACACATGCTAGCTCGCCTTACAAGAAACAAATTCTGCTTTTGAGAAAAAAAAGCACTCTTCTATTCTACTGTATTTCCTATTGGGTCCGAACAGTGAGCTTGCTCAGAACAAAAGAACTGTGTTTCCTACACACACGGGCCATATCTAGTTCAACTCTGGTTAGGAAACTGACAAGAGCAGTAGCTCCTCTTCAGTCCAATACACTGTACTTGCTGGGAACAGACGCGAGTGCTATTTGCACTGTGTATGGCAAAAGGAGCACAATAGTGACTTTCCTTTCCAGAAAACAACTCTTGCTCGTAGGACCAGAAACTGCATGTGATTCAACTCCATTTAGGACTGGGAAACAAACACAAGCTCGCCTTACAAGGAACACACTCTGCTTTTGAGGAAAGAGCACTCTTCTACTCTACTGTGTTTCCTATAGGCCAGAAGAGTGAGCTTGCTCAGAACAAAAGAACTGTGCTTCCTACACACATGGGCCATATCTAGTTCAACTCTGCTAAGGAAACTGACAAGAACTGTAGATCCTCTTCAGTCCAATACACTTTACATGCTGGGAACAGACGCCAGTTCTATTTACCCTGTGTATGACAATGGGAGCGCAACAGTGACTCTTCTTACCAGAAAACAACTCTTGCTCAAAGGACCAGAAACTGCATGTGATTGAACTCAATTTAGGACTGGGAAACAATCGCTAGCTCGCCTTACAAGAAACACATTCTGCTTTTGAGAAAAGAGCACTCTTCTACTCTACTGTGTTTCCTACAGGGCCAGAAGAGTGAGCTTGCTCAGAACAAAAGAAGTGTACTTCCTGCACATACGGGCCATATCAAGTTCAACTTTGCTTAGGAAACTGACAAGAACAGTAGATCCTCTTCAGTCCAATACACTGTACATCCTGGGAACAGACGCGAGTCCTATTTGCCCTGTGTATGGCAATGGGAACACAATAGTGACTCTTCTTACTAGAAAACAACTCTTGCTTGTAGGACCAGAAACTGCATGTGATTCAACTCCATTTAGGACTGGGAAACAAAAGCTAGCTCGCCTTACAAGAAACACACTCTCTTTTGAGAAAAGAGCACTCTTCTACTCTACTGTGTTTCCTATAGGGCCAAAACAGTGAGCTTGCTCAGAACAAAAGAACTGTGCTTCCTACACACACCGGCCATATCTAGTTCATCGCTGCTTAGGAAACTGACAAGAACAGTAGATCCTCTTCAGTCCAATACACTGTAAATGCTGGGAACAGACGCCAGTGCTATTTGCCCTGTGTATGACAATGGGAGCGCAATAGTGACTCTTCTTACCAGAAAACAACTCTTGCTCCTAGGATCAGAAACTGCATGTGATTCAATTCCATTTAGGACTGGGAAACAAACGCTAGCTCGCCTTACAAGAAACACACTCTGCTTTTGAGAAAAGAGCACTCTTCTAATCTACTGTGTTTCCTATGGGGTCCGAACAGTGAGCTTGCTCAGAACAAAAGAACTGTGCTTCCTACACACACGGGCCATATCTAGTTCAACTCTGCTTAGGAAACTGACAAGAACAGTAGCTCCTCTTCTGTCCAATACACTGTACTTGCAAAGAACAGTAGCAAGTGTTGTTTGCACTGTGTATGGCAGTAGCATCGCAATAGTGACTCTTCTTACCAGAAAACAACTCTTGCTCATAGGACAAGAACCTCCATGTAATTCAACTCCATTTAGGACTGGGAAACAAACGCTAGCTCACCTTACAAGAAACACAATCTGCTTTTGAGAAATAAGCACTCTTCTACTCTACTGTGTTTCCTATAGGGCCAGAAAAGTGAGCTTGCTCAGAAAAAAAGAACTGTGCTTCCTACACACACGGGCTATATCTAGTTCAACTCTGCTTAGGAAACTGACAAGAACAGTAGCTCCTCTTCAGTCCAATACACGGTACTTGCTGGGAGCAGACTCGAGTGCAATTTGCACTGTGTATGGCAAAGGGAGCGAAATAGTGACTCTTCTTACCAGAAAACAACTCTTGCTCGTAGGACCAGAAACTGCATGGGATTCAACTCCATTTCTGACTGGGAAACAAACACTAGGTCGTCTTACAAGAAACACACTCTGCTTTTGAGAAAAGAGCACTCTTCTACTCTACAGTGTTTCCTATGGGATCCGAACAGTGAGCTTGCTGAGAACAAAAGAACTGTGCTTCCTACACACACGGGCCATATCTAGTTCAATTCTGCTTAGGAAATTGACAAGAACAGTAGCTCATCTTCAGTCCAATACACTGTACTTGCTGCGAACAGACGTGAGTGCTATTTGCACTGTGTATGGCAATGGGAGCGCAATAGTGACTCTTCTTACCAGAAAACAACTCTTGCTCCTAGGACCAAAAACTGCTTGTGATTCAACTCCATTTTGGACTGGGAAACAAACACTATCTCGCCTTACAAGAAACACACTCTGGTTTTGAGAAAAGATAAATCTTCTACTCTACTGTGTTTCCTATATTGCGAGAACAGTGAGTTTTCTCAGAACAAAAGAACTGTGCTTCCTCAGAAACGGGCCATATCTAGTTCAACTCTGCTTAGGAAACTGACAAGAACAGTAGCTCCTCTTCAGTCCAATACACTGTACATGCTGGGAATAGACGCCAGTGCTATTTGCCCTGTGTTTGACAATGGAAGCGCAACAGTGACTCTTCTTACCAGAAAACAACTCTTGCTCGTAGGACCAGAAACTGCATGTGATTCAACTCCATTTAGGACTGGGAAACAAACGCTAGCTCTCCTTACAAGAAACACACTCTCCTTTTGAGAAAAGAGCACTCTTCTATTCTACTGTGTTTCCTATAGGGCCAGAATAGTGAGCTTGCTCAGAACAAAAGAACTGTGCTTCCTACACAAACGGGCCATATCTAGTTCAACTCTGCTTAGGAAACTGACAAGCACAGTAGCTCCTCTTCAGTCCAATACACTGTACTTGCTGGGAACAGACGTGAGTGCTATTTGCACTGTTTATGGCAAAAGGAAAAAATAGTGACTTTCCTTTCCAGAAAATATCCCTTGTTGGTTGGACCAGAAACTGCATGTGATTCAACTCCATTTTGGACTGGGAAACACACGCTAGCTCACCTTACAAGAAACAAATTCTGCTTTTGAGAAAAGAGCACTCTTCTATTCTACTGTATTTCCTATTGGGTCCGAACAGTGAGCTTGCTCAGAACAAAAGAACTGTGTTTCCTACACACACGGACCATATCTAGTTCAACTCTTGTTAGGAAACTGACAAGAGCAGTAGCTCCTCTTCAGTCCAATACACTGTACTTGCTGGGAACAGACGCGAGTGCTATTTGCACTGTGTATGGCAAAAGGAGCACAATAGTGACTTTCCTTTCCAGAAAACAACTCTTGCTCAAAGGACCAGAAACTGCATGTGATTGAACTCAATTTAGGACTGGGAAACAATCGCTAGCTCGCCTTACAAGAAACGCATTCTGCTTTTGAGAAAAGAGCACTCTTCTACTCTACTGTGTTTCCTACAGGGCCAGAAGAGTGAGCTTGCTCAGAACAAAAGAAGTGTACTTCCTGCACACACGGGCCATATCTAGTTCAACTTTGCTTAGGAAACTGACAAGAACAGTAGATCCTCTTCAGTCCAATACACTGTACATCCTGGGAACAGACGCGAGTCCTATTTGCCCTGTGTATGGCAATGGGAACACAATAGTGACTCTTCTTACTAGAAAACAACTCTTGCTTGTAGGACCAGAAACTGCATGTGATTCAACTCCATTTAGGACTGGGAAACAAACTCTATCTCGCCTTACAAGAAACACACTCTGCTTTTGAGAAAAGAGCACTCTTCTACTCTATTATGTTTCCTATAGGGCCAAAACAGTGAGCTTGCTCAGAAAAAAAGAACTGTGCTTCCTACACACACGGTCATATCTAGTTCAGTTCTGCTTAAAAAACTGACAAGAATAGTAGATCCTCTTCAGTCCAATACACTGTACTTGCTGGGAACAGATGCGAGTGCTATTTGCACTGTGAATGACAATGGGAGCGCAATAGTGACTCTTCTTAACAGAAAACAACTCTTGCTCGTAGGACCAGAAACTGCATGGGATTCAACTCCATTTCTGTCTGGGAAACAAACACTAGCTCGACTTACAAGAAACACACTCTGCTTTTGAGAAAAGAGCACTCTTCTACTCTACAGTGTTTCCTATGGGATCCGAACAGTGAGCTTGCTGAGGACAAAAGAACTGTGCTTCCTACACACACGGGCCATATCTAGTTCAATTCTGCTTAGGAAATTGACAAGAACAGTAGCTCCTATTCAGTCCAATACACTGTACTTGCTGGTAACAGACGCGAGTGCTATTTGCACTGTATATGCCAATGGGAGCCCAATAGTGACTCTTCTTACCAGAAAACAACTCTTGCTCGTAGGACCAAAAACTGCATGGGATTCAACTCCATTTAGGACTGGGAAACAAACGCTAGCTCGCCATACAAGAAACACACTCTGCTTTTGAGAAAAGAGCACTCTTCTACTCTAAGGTGTTTCCTATAGGGCCAGAACAGTGAGCTTGCTCAGAACAAAAGAACTGTGCTTCCTACACACAGGGGCCATATCCTGTTCAATTCTGCTTAGCAAACTGACAAGAACAGTAGCTCATCTTCAGTCCAATACACTGTACTTGTTGCGAACAGACTTGAGTGCTATTTGCACTGTGTATGGCAATTGGAGCCCAATAGTGACTCTTCTTACCAGAAAACAACTCTTGCTCGTAGGACCAGAAACTGCATGGGATTCAACTCCATTTAGGGCTGGGAAACAAACGCTAGCTCTCCTTACAAGAAACACACTCTGCTTTTGAGAAAAGAGGACTCTTCTACTCTACAGTGTTTCCTATGGGGTCCGAACAGTGAGCTTGCTCAGAACAAAAGAACTGTGCTTCCTACACACAGGGGCCATATCTAGTTCAACTCCACTGGAAACTGACAAGAACAGTAGCTCCTCTTCAGTCCAATACACTGTACTTAATGGGAACAGACGCGAGTGCTATTTGCACTGTGTATGGCAATGGGAGCACAATAGTGACTTTCCTTACCAGAAAACAACTCTTGCTCATGGGACCAAAAACTGCTTGTGATTAAACTCTATTTTGGACTGGGAAACAAACACTATCTCGCCTTACAAGAAACACACTCTGCTTTTGAGAAAAGAGCACTCTTCTACTCTACTGTGTTTCCTATATTGCCAGAACAGTGAGCTTTCTCAGAACAAAAGAACTGTGCTTCCTACACAAACGGGCCATATCTAGTTCAACTCTGCTTAGGAAACTGACAAGAACAGTAGCTCCTCTTCAGTCCAATACACTGTACATGCTGGGAACAGACGCCAGTGCTATTTGCAGTGTATGTGGCAATTAGAGCACAATACTGAATCTTCTTACCAGAAAACAACTCTTGCTCTTAGGACCAGAAACTGCATGTGATTCAACTCCATTTCGGACTTGGAAACAAACGCTAGCTCGCCTTACAAGAAACACACTCTGCTTTTGAGAAAAGAGCACTCTTCTACTCTACGGTGTTTCCTATGGGGTCTGAACAGTGAGCTTGCTCAGAACAAAAGAACTGTGCTTTCTACACACAGGGGCCATATCTAGTTCAACTCTGCTTAGGAAACTGACAAGAACAGTAGCTCCTCTTCAGTCCAATACACTGTACTTGCTGGGAACAGACGTGAGTGCTATTTGCACTGTTTATGGCAAAGGGAAAAAATAGTGACTTTCCTTTCCAGAAAATATCCCTTGTTGGTTGGACCAGAAACTGCATGTGATTCAACTCCATTTTGGACTGGGAAACACAAGCTAGCTCGCCTTACAAGAAACAAATTCTGCTTTTGAGAAAAGAGCACTCTTCTATTCTACTGTATTTCCTATTGGGTCCGAACAGTGAGCTTGCTCAGAACAAAAGAACTGTGTTTCCTACACACACGGGCCATATCTAGTTCAACTCTGGTTAGGAAACTGACAAGAGCAGTAGCTCCTCTTCAGTCCAATACACTGTACTTGCTGGGAACAGACGCGAGTGCTATTTGCACTGTGTATGGCAAAAGGAGCACAATAGTGACTTTCCTTTCCAGAAAACAACTCTTGCTCGTAGGACCAGAAACTGCATGTGATTCAACTCCATTTAGGACTGGGAAACAAACACAAGCTCGCCTTACAAGGAACACACTCTGCTTTTGAGGAAAGAGCACTCTTCTACTCTACTGTGTTTCCTATAGGCCAGAAGAGTGAGCTTGCTCAGAACAAAAGAACTGTGCTTCCTACACACACGGGCCATATCTAGTTCAACTCTTCTAAGGAAACTGACAAGAACTGTAGATCCTCTTCATTCCAATACACTTTACATGCTGGGAACAGACGCCAGTTCTATTTGCCCTGTGTATGACAATGGGAGCGCAACAGTGACTCTTCTTACCAGAAAACAACTCTTGCTCAAAGGACCAGAAACTGCATGTGATTGAACTCAATTTAGGACTGGGAAACAATCGCTAGCTCGCCTTACAAGAAACACATTCTGCTTTTGAGAAAAGAGCACTCTTCTACTCTACTGTGTTTCCTACAGGGCCAGAAGAGTGAGCTTGCTCAGAACAAAAGAAGTGTACTTCCTGCACACACGGGCCATATCAAGTTCAACTTTGCTTAGGAAACTGACAAGAACAGTAGCTTCTCTTCAGTCCAATACACTGTACATCCTGGGAACAGACGCGAGTCCTATTTGCCCTGTGTATGGCAATGGGAACACAATAGTGACTCTTCTTACTAGAAAACAACTCTTGCTTGTAGGACCAGAAACTGCATGTGATTCAACTCCATTTAGGACTGGGAAACAAAAGCTAGCTCGCCTTACAAGAAACACACTCTCTTTTGAGAAAAGAGCACTCTTCTACTCTACTGTGTTTCCTATAGGGCCAAAACAGTGAGCTTGCTCAGAACAAAAGAACTGTGCTTCCTACACACACCGGCCATATCTAGTTCAACTCTGCTTAGGAAACTGACAAGAACAGTAGATCCTCTTCAGTCCAATACACTGTAAATGCTGGGAACAGACGCCAGTGCTATTTGCCCTGTGTATGACAATGGGAGCGCAATAGTGACTCTTCTTACCAGAAAACAACTCTTGCTCCTAGGATCAGAAACTGCATGTGATTCAACTCCATTTAGGACTGGGAAACAAACGCTAGCTCGCCTTACAAGAAACACACTCTGCTTTTGAGAAAAGAGCACTCTTCTAATCTACTGTGTTTCCTATGGGGTCCGAACAGTGAGCTTGCTCAGAACAAAAGAACTGTGCTTCCTACACACACGGGCCATATCTAGTTCAACTCTGCTTAGGAAACTGACAAGAACAGTAGCTCCTCTTCTGTCCAATACACTGTACTTGCAAAGAACAGTAGCAAGGGTTGTTTGCACTGTGTATGGCAGTAGCATCGCAATAGTGACTCTTCTTACCAGAAAACAACTCTTGCTCATAGGACAAGAACCTCCATGTAATTCAACTCCATTTAGGACTGGGAAACAAACGCTAGCTCACCTTACAAGAAACACAATCTGCTTTTGAGAAATAAGCACTCTTCTACTCTACTGTGTTTCCTATAGGGCCAGAAAAGTGAGCTTGCTCAGAAAAAAAGAACTGTGCTTCCTACACACACGGGCTATATCTAGTTCAACTCTGCTTAGGAAACTGACAAGAACAGTAGCTCCTCTTCAGTCCAATACACGGTACTTGCTGGGAGCAGACTCGAGTGCAATTTGCACTGTGTATGGCAAAGGGAGCGAAATAGTGACTCTTCTTACCAGAAAACAACTCTTGCTCGTAGGACCAGAAACTGCATGGGATTCAACTCCATTTCTGACTGGGAAACAAACACTAGGTCGTCTTACAAGAAACACACTCTGCTTTTGAGAAAAGAGCACTCTTCTACTCTACAGTGTTTCCTATGGGATCCGAACAGTGAGCTTGCTGAGAACAAAAGAACTGTGCTTCCTACACACACGGGCCATATCTAGTTCAATTCTGCTTAGGAAATTGACAAGAACAGTAGCTCATCTTCAGTCCAATACACTGTACTTGCTGGGAACAGACGTGAGTGCTATTTGCACTGTGTATGGCAATGGGAGCGCAATAGTGACTCTTCTTACCAGAAAACAACTCTTGCTCCTAGGACCAAAAACTGCTTGTGATTCAACTCCATTTTGGACTGGGAAACAAACACTATCTCGCCTTACAAGAAACACACTCTGGTTTTGAGAAAAGATAAATCTTCTACTCTACTGTGTTTCCTATATTGCGAGAACAGTGAGTTTTCTCAGAACAAAAGAACTGTGCTTCCTCAGAAACAGGCCATATCTAGTTCAACTCTGCTTAGGAAACTGACAAGAACAGTAGCTCCTCTTCAGTCCAATACACTGTACATGCTGGGAATAGACGCCAGTGCTATTTGCCCTGTGTTTGACAATGGAAGCGCAACAGTGACTCTTCTTACCAGAAAACAACTCTTGCTCGTAGGACCAGAAACTGCATGTGATTCAACTCCATTTAGGACTGGGAAACAAACGCTAGCTCTCCTTACAAGAAACACACTCTCCTTTTGAGAAAAGAGCACTCTTCTATTCTACTGTGTTTCCTATAGGGCCAGAATAGTGAGCTTGCTCAGAACAAAAGAACTGTGCTTCCTACACAAACGGGCCATATCTAGTTCAACTCTGCTTAGGAAACTGACAAGCACAGTAGCTCCTCTTCAGTACAATACACTGTACTTGCTGGGAACAGACGCGAGTGCTATTTGCAGTGTATGTGGCAATTAGAGCACAATACTGAATCTTCTTACCAGAAAACAACTCTTGCTCTTAGGACCAGAAACTGCATGGGATTCAGCTCCATTTCGGACTTGGAAACAAATGCTAGCTCGCCTTACAAGAAACACACTCTGCTTTTGAGAAAAGAGCACTCTTCTACTCTACGGTGTTTCCTATGGGGTCTGAACAGTGAGCTTGCTCAGAACAAAAGAACTGTGCTTTCTAACACACGGGCCATATCTAGTTCAACTCTGCTTAGGAAACTGACAAGAACAGTAGCTCCTCTTCAGTCCAATACACTGTACTTGCTGGGAACAGACGTGAGTGCTATTTGCACTGTTTATGGCAAAAGGAAAAAATAGTGACTTTCCTTTCCAGAAAATATCCCTTGTTGGTTGGACCAGAAACTGCATGTGATTCAACTCCATTTTGGACTGGGAAACACACGCTAGCTCACCTTACAAGAAACAAATTCTGCTTTTGAGAAAAGAGCACTCTTCTATTCTACTGTATTTCCTATTGGGTCCGAACAGTGAGCTTGCTCAGAACAAAAGAACTGTGTTTCCTACACACACGGGCCATATCTAGTTCAACTCTTGTTAGGAAACTGACAAGAGCAGTAGCTCCTCTTCAGTCCAATACACTGTACTTGCTGGGAACAGACGCGAGTGCTATTTGCACTGTGTATGGCAAAAGGAGCACAATAGTGACTTTCCTTTCCAGAAAACAACTCTTGCTCAAAGGACCAGAAACTGCATGTGATTGAACTCAATTTAGGACTGGGAAACAATCGCTAGCTCGCCTTACAAGAAACGCATTCTGCTTTTGAGAAAAGAGCACTCTTCTACTCTACTGTGTTTCCTACAGGGCCAGAAGAGTGAGCTTGCTCAGAACAAAAGAAGTGTACTTCCTGCACACACGGGCCATATCTAGTTCAACTTTGCTTAGGAAACTGACAAGAACAGTAGATCCTCTTCAGTCCAATACACTGTACATCCTGGGAACAGACGCGAGTCCTATTTGCCCTGTGTATGGCAATGGGAACACAATAGTGACTCTTCTTACTAGAAAACAACTCTTGCTTGTAGGACCAGAAACTGCATGTGATTCAACTCCATTTAGGACTGGGAAACAAACTCTATCTCGCCTTACAAGAAACACACTCTGCTTTTGAGAAAAGAGCACTCTTCTACTCTATTATGTTTCCTATAGGGCCAAAACAGTGAGCTTGCTCAGAACAAAAGAACTGTGCTTCCTACACACACGGTCATATCTAGTTCAGTTCTGCTTAAAAAACTGACAAGAATAGTAGATCCTCTTCAGTCCAATACACTGTACTTGCTGGGAACAGATGCGAGTGCTATTTGCACTGTGAATGACAATGGGAGCGCAATAGTGACTCTTCTTAACAGAAAACAACTCTTGCTCGTAGGACCAGAAACTGCATGGGATTCAACTCCATTTCTGTCTGGGAAACAAACACTAGCTCGACTTACAAGAAACACACTCTGCTTTTGAGAAAAGAGCACTCTTCTACTCTACAGTGTTTCCTATGGGATCCGAACAGTGAGCTTGCTGAGGACAAAAGAACTGTGCTTCCTACACACACGGGCCATATCTAGTTCAATTCTGCTTAGGAAATTGACAAGAACAGTAGCTCCTATTCAGTCCAATACACTGTACTTGCTGGTAACAGACGCGAGTGCTATTTGCACTGTATATGCCAATGGGAGCCCAATAGTGACTCTTCTTACCAGAAAACAACTCTTGCTCGTAGGACCAGAAACTGCATGGGATTCAACTCCATTTAGGGCTGGGAAACAAACGCTAGCTCTCCTTACAAGAAACACACTCTGCTTTTGAGAAAAGAGGACTCTTCTACTCTACAGTGTTTCCTATGGGGTCCGAACAGTGAGCTTGCTCAGAACAAAAGAACTGTGCTTCCTACACACAGGGGCCATATCTAGTTCAACTCCACTGGAAACTGACAAGAACAGTAGCTCCTCTTCAGTCCAATACACTGTACTTAATGGGAACAGACGCGAGTGCTATTTGCACTGTGTATGGCAATGGGAGCACAATAGTGACTTTCCTTACCAGAAAACAACTCTTGCTCATGGGACCAAAAACTGCTTGTGATTAAACTCTATTTTGGACTGGGAAACAAACACTATCTCGCCTTACAAGAAACACACTCTGCTTTTGAGAAAAGAGCACTCTTCTACTCTACTGTGTTTCCTATATTGCCAGAACAGTGAGCTTTCTCAGAACAAAAGAACTGTGCTTCCTACACAAACGGGCCATATCTAGTTCAACTCTGCTTAGGAAACTGACAAGAACAGTAGCTCCTCTTCAGTCCAATACACTGTACATGCTGGGAACAGACGCCAGTGCTATTTGCAGTGTATGTGGCAATTAGAGCACAATACTGAATCTTCTTACCAGAAAACAACTCTTGCTCTTAGGACCAGAAACTGCATGTGATTCAACTCCATTTCGGACTTGGAAACAAACGCTAGCTCGCCTTACAAGAAACACACTCTGCTTTTGAGAAAAGAGCACTCTTCTACTCTACGGTGTTTCCTATGGGGTCTGAACAGTGAGCTTGCTCAGAACAAAAGAACTGTGCTTTCTACACACTGGGGCCATATCTAGTTCAACTCTGCTTAGGAAACTGACAAGAACAGTAGCTCCTCTTCAGTCCAATACACTGTACTTGCTGGGAACAGACGTGAGTGCTATTTGCACTGTTTATGGCAAAGGGAAAAAATAGTGACTTTCCTTTCCAGAAAATATCCCTTGTTGGTTGGACCAGAAACTGCATGTGATTCAACTCCATTTTGGACTGGGAAACACAAGCTAGCTCGCCTTACAAGAAACAAATTCTGCTTTTGAGAAAAGAGCACTCTTCTATTCTACTGTATTTCCTATTGGATCCGAACAGTGAGCTTGCTCAGAACAAAAGAACTGTGCTTCCTACACACACCGGCCATATCTAGTTCAACTCTGCTTAGGAAACTGACAAGAACAGTAGATCCTCTTCAGTCCAATACACTGTAAATGCTGGGAACAGACGCCAGTGCTATTTGCCCTGTGTATGACAATGGGAGCGCAATAGTGACTCTTCTTACCAGAAAACAACTCTTGCTCCTAGGATCAGAAACTGTATGTGATTCAATTCCATTTAGGACTGGGAAACAAACGCTAGCTCGCCTTACAAGAAACACACTCTGCTTTTGAGAAAAGAGCACTCTTCTAATCTACTGTGTTTCCTATGGGGTCCGAACAGTGAGCTTGCTCAGAACAAAAGAACTGTGCTTCCTACACACACGGGCCATATCTAGTTCAACTCTGCTTAGGAAACTGACAAGAACAGTAGCTCCTCTTCTGTCCAATACACTGTACTTGCAAAGAACAGTAGCAAGTGTTGTTTGCACTGTGTATGGCAGTAGCATCGCAATAGTGACTCTTCTTACCAGAAAACAACTCTTGCTCATAGGACAAGAACCTCCATGTAATTCAACTCCATTTAGGACTGGGAAACAAACGCTAGCTCACCTTACAAGAAACACAATCTGCTTTTGAGAAATAAGCACTCTTCTACTCTACTGTGTTTCCTATAGGGCCAGAAAAGTGAGCTTGCTCAGAAAAAAAGAACTGTGCTTCCTACACACACGGGCTATATCTAGTTCAACTCTGCTTAGGAAACTGACAAGAACAGTAGCTCCTCTTCAGTCCAATACACGGTACTTGCTGGGAGCAGACTCGAGTGCAATTTGCACTGTGTATGGCAAAGGGAGCGAAATAGTGACTCTTCTTACCAGAAAACAACTCTTGCTCGTAGGACCAGAAACTGCATGGGATTCAACTCCATTTCTGACTGGGAAACAAACACTAGGTCGTCTTACAAGAAACACACTCTGCTTTTGAGAAAAGAGCACTCTTCTACTCTACAGTGTTTCCTATGGGATCCGAACAGTGAGCTTGCTGAGAACAAAAGAACTGTGCTTCCTACACACACGGGCCATATCTAGTTCAATTCTGCTTAGGAAATTGACAAGAACAGTAGCTCATCTTCAGTCCAATACACTGTACTTGCTGCGAACAGACGTGAGTGCTATTTGCACTGTGTATGGCAATGGGAGCGCAATAGTGACTCTTCTTACCAGAAAACAACTCTTGCTCCTAGGACCAAAAACTGCTTGTGATTCAACTCCATTTTGGACTGGGAAACAAACACTATCTCGCCTTACAAGAAACACACTCTGGTTTTGAGAAAAGATAAATCTTCTACTCTACTGTGTTTCCTATATTGCGAGAACAGTGAGTTTTCTCAGAACAAAAGAACTGTGCTTCCTCAGAAACGGGCCATATCTAGTTCAACTCTGCTTAGGAAACTGACAAGAACAGTAGCTCCTCTTCAGTCCAATACACTGTACATGCTGGGAATAGACGCCAGTGCTATTTGCCCTGTGTTTGACAATGGAAGCGCAACAGTGACTCTTCTTACCAGAAAACAACTCTTGCTCGTAGGACCAGAAACTGCATGTGATTCAACTCCATTTAGGACTGGGAAACAAACGCTAGCTCTCCTTACAAGAAACACACTCTCCTTTTGAGAAAAGAGCACTCTTCTATTCTACTGTGTTTCCTATAGGGCCAGAATAGTGAGCTTGCTAAGAACAAAAGAACTGTGCTTCCTACACACACGGGCTATATCTAGTTCAACTCTGCTTAGGAAACTGACAAGAACAGTTGGTCCTCTTCAGTCCAATACACTGTACATGCTGGGAACAGACGCCAGTGCTATTTGCCCTGTGTATGATAATGGGAGCGCAATAGAGACTCTTCTTACCAGAAAACAACTGTTGCTCGTAGGACCCGAAACTGCATGGGATTCAACTCCATTTCGGACTGGGAAACAAATGCTAGCTCACCTTACAAGAAACACACTCTGCTTTTGAGAAAACAGCACTCTTCTACTCTACTGTGTTTCCTATGTGGTCTGAACAGTGCGCTTGCTCAGAACAAAAGGACTGTGTGCTTCCTACACACAGGGGCCATATCTAGTTCAACTCTGCTTAGGAAACTGACAGGAACAGTAGCTCACCTTCATTCCAATACACTGTACTTGCTGCGAACAGACGCGAGTGCTATTTGCACAGTGTATGGCAATGGGAGCGCAATAGTTACTCTTCTTACCAGAAAACATCTCTTGCTCGTAGGACCAAAAACTACATGTGATTCAACTCCATTTAGGACTGGGAAACAAACTCTATCTCGCCTTACAAGAAACATACTCTGCTTTTGAGAAAAGAGCACTCTTCTACTCTATTGTGTTTCCTAAAGGGCCAAAACAGTGAGCTTGCTCAGAACAAAAGAACTGTGCTTCCTACACACACGGTCATATCTAGTTCAATTCTGCTTAAAAAACTGACAAGAATAGTAGATCCTCTTCAGTCCAATACACTGTACTTGCTGGGAACAGATGCGAGTGCTATTTGCACTGTGAATGACAATGGGAGCGCAATAGTGACTCTTCTTAACAGAAAACAACTCTTGCTCGTAGGACCAGAAACTGCATGGGATTCAACTCCATTTCTGTCTGGGAAACAAACACTAGCTCGACTTACAAGAAACACACTCTGCTTTTGAGAAAAGAGCACTCTTCTACTCTACAGTGTTTCCTATGGGATCCGAACAGTGAGCTTGCTGAGAACAAAAGAACTGTGATTCCTACAGACACGGGCCATATCTAGTTCAATTCTGCTTAGGAAATTGACAAGAACAGTAGCTCCTATTCAGTCCAATACACTGTACTTGCTGGTAACAGACGCGAGTGCTATTTGCACTGTATATGCCAATGGGAGCCCAATAGTGACTCTTCTTACCAGAAAACAACTCTTGCTCGTAGGACCAAAAACTGCATGGGATTCAACTCCATTTAGGACAGGGAAACAAACACTATCTCGCCGTACAAGAAACACACTCTGCTTTTGAGAAAAGAGCACTCTTCTACTCCAAGGTGTTTCCTATGGGGCCAGAACAGTGAGCTTGCTCAGAACAAAAGAACTGTGCTTCCTACACACAGGGGCCATATCCAGTTCAATTCTGCTTAGCAAACTGACAAGAACAGTAGCTCATCTTCAGTCCAATACACTGTACTTGTTGTGAACAGACGTGAGTGCTATTTGCACTGTGTATGGCAATTGGAGCCCAATAGTGACTCTTCTTACCAGAAAACAACTCTTGCTCGTAGGACCAGAAACTGCATGGGATTCAACTCCATTTAGGGCTGGGAAACAAACGCTAGCTCTCCTTACAAGAAACACACTCTGCTTTTGAGAAAAGAGGACTCTTCTACTCTACAGTGTTTCCTATGGGGTCCGAACAGTGAGCTTGCTCAGAACGAAAGAACTGTGCTTCCTACACACAGGGGCCATATCTAGTTCAACTCCACTGGAAACTGACAAGAACAGTAGCTCCTCTTCAGTCCAATACACTGTACTTAATGGGAACAGACGCGAGTGCTATTTGCACTGTGTATGGCAATGGGAGCACAATAGTGACTTTCCTTACCAGAAAACAACTCTTGCTCATGGACCAAAAACTGCTTGTGATTAAACTCTATTTTGGACTGGGAAACAAACACTATCTCGCCTTACAAGAAACACACTCTGCTTTTGAGAAAAGAGCACTCTTCTACTCTACTGTGTTTCCTATATTGCCAGAACAGTGAGCTTTCTCAGAACAAAAGAACTGTGCTTCCTACACAAACGGGCCATATCTAGTTCAACTCTGCTTAGGAAACTGACAAGAACAGTAGCTCCTCTTCAGTACAATACACTGTACTTGCTGGGAACAGACGCGAGTGCTATTTGCAGTGTATGTGGCAATTAGAGCACAATACTGAATCTTCTTACCAGAAAACAACTCTTGCTCTTAGGACCAGAAACTGCATGGGATTCAGCTCCATTTCGGACTTGGAAACAAACGCTAGCTCGCCTTACAAGAAACACACTCTGCTTTTGAGAAAAGAGCACTCTTCTACTCTACGGTGTTTCCTATGGGGTCTGAACAGTGAGCTTGCTCAGAACAAAAGAACTGTGCTTTCTAACACACGGGCCATATCTAGTTCAACTCTGCTTAGGAAACTGACAAGAACAGTAGCTCCTCTTCAGTCCAATACACTGTACTTGCTGGGAACAGACGTGAGTGCTATTTGCACTGTTTATGGCAAAAGGAAAAAATAGTGACTTTCCTTTCCAGAAAATATCCCTTGTTGGTTGGACCAGAAACTTCATGTGATTCAACTCCATTTTGGACTGGGAAACACACCCTAGCTCACCTTACAAGAAACAAATTCTGCTTTTGAGAAAAGAGCACTCTTCTATTCTACTGTATTTCCTATTGGGTCCGAACAGTGAGCTTGCTCAGAACAAAAGAACTGTGTTTCCTACACACACGGGCCATATCTAGTTCAACTCTTGTTAGGAAACTGACAAGAGCAGTAGCTCCTCTTCAGTCCAATACACTGTACTTGCTGGGAACAGACGCGAGTGCTATTTGCACTGTGTATGGCAAAAGGAGCACAATAGTGACTTTCCTTTCCAGAAAACAACTCTTGCTAGTAGGACCAGAAACTGCATGTGATTCAACTACATTTAGGACTGGGAAACAAACACAAGCTCGCCTTACAAGAAACACACTCTGCTTTTGAGAAAAGAGCACTCTTCTACTCTACTGTGTTTCCTATAGGCCAGAAGAGTGAGCTTGCTCAGAACAAAAGAACTGTGCTTCCTACACACACGGGCCATATCTAGTTCAACTCTGCTAAGGAAACTGACAAGAACTGTAGATCCTCTTCAGTCCAATACAATTTACATGCTGGGAACAGACGCCAGTGCTATTTGCCCTGTGTATGACAATGGGAGCGCAACAGTGACTCTTCTTACCAGAAAACAACTCTTGCTCAAAGGACCAGAAACTGCATGTGATTGAACTCAATTTAGGACTGGGAAACAATCGCTAGCTCGCCTTACAAGAAACACATTCTGCTTTTGAGAAAAGAGCACTCTTCTACTCTACTGTGTTTCCTACAGGGCCAGAAGAGTGAGCTTGCTCAGAACAAAAGAAGTGTACTTCCTGCACACACGGGCCATATCTAGTTCAACTTTGCTTAGGAAACTGACAAGAACAGTAGATCCTCTTCAGTCCAATACACTGTACATCCTGGGAACAGACGCGAGTCCTATTTGCCCTGTGTATGGCAATGGGAACACAATAGTGACTCTTCTTACTAGAAAACAACTCTTGCTTGTAGGACCAGAAACTGCATGTGATTCAACTCCATTTAGGACTGGGAAACAAAAGCTAGCTCGCATTACAAGAAACACACTCTGCTTTTGAGAAAAGAGCACTCTTCTACTCTACTGTGTGTCCTATAGGGTCGAAACAGTGAGCTTGCTCAGCACAAAAGAACTGTGCTTCCTACACACACCCGCCATATCTAGTTCAACTCTGCTTAGGAAACTGACAAGAACAGTAGATCCTCTTCAGTCCAATACACTGTAAATGCTGGGAACAGACGCCAGTGCTATTTGCCCTGTGTATGACAATGGGAGCGCAATAGTGACTCTTCTTACCAGAAAACAACTCTTGCTCCTAGGATCAGAAACTGCATGTGATTCAACTCCATTTAGGACTGGGAAACAAACGCTAGCTCGCCTTACAAGAAACACACTCTGCTTTTGAGAAAAGAGCACTCTTCTAATCTACTGTGTTTCCTATGGGGTCCGAACAGTGAGCTTGCTCAGAACAAAAGAACTGTGCTTCCTACACACACGGGCCATATCTAGTTCAACTCTGCTTAGGAAACTGACAAGAACAGTAGCTCCTCTTCTGTCCAATACACTGTACTTGCAAAGAACAGTAGCAAGGGTTGTTTGCACTGTGTATGGCAGTAGCATCGCAATAGTGACTCTTCTTACCAGAAAACAACTCTTGCTCATAGGACAAGAACCTCCATGTAATTCAACTCCATTTAGGACTGGGAAACAAACGCTAGCTCACCTTACAAGAAACACAATCTGCTTTTGAGAAATAAGCACTCTTCTACTCTACTGTGTTTCCTATAGGGCCAGAAAAGTGAGCTTGCTCAGAAAAAAAGAACTGTGCTTCCTACACACACGGGCTATATCTAGTTCAACTCTGCTTAGGAAACTGACAAGAACAGTAGCTCCTCTTCAGTCCAATACACGGTACTTGCTGGGAGCAGACGCGAGTGCAATTTGCACTGTGTATGGCAAAGGGAGCGAAATAGTGACTCTTCTTACCAGAAAACAACTCTTGCTCGTAGGACCAGAAACTGCATGGGATTCAACTCCATTTCTGACTGGGAAACAAACACTAGGTCGTCTTACAAGAAACACACTCTGCTTTTGAGAAAAGAGCACTCTTCTACTCTACAGTGTTTCCTATGGGATCCGAACAGTGAGCTTGCTGAGAACAAAAGAACTGTGCTTCCTACACACACGGGCCATATCTAGTTCAATTCTGCTTAGGAAATTCACAAGAACAGTAGCTCATCTTCAGTCCAATACACTGTACTTGCTGGGAACAGACGTGAGTGCTATTTGCACTGTGTATGGCAATGGGAGCGCAATAGTGACTCTTCTTACCAGAAAACAACTCTTGCTCGTAGGACCAAAAACTGCTTGTGATTCAACTCCATTTTGGACTGGGAAACAAACACTATCTCGCCTTACAAGAAACACACTCTGGTTTTGAGAAAAGATAAATCTTCTACTCTACTGTGTTTCCTATATTGCGAGAACAGTGAGTTTTCTCAGAACAAAAGAACTGTGCTTCCTCAGAAACGGGCCATATCTAGTTCAACTCTGCTTAGGAAACTGACAAGAACAGTAGCTCCTCTTCAGTCCAATACACTGTACATGCTGGGAATAGACGCCAGTGCTATTTGCCCTGTGTTTGACAATGGGAGCGCAACAGTGACTCTTCTTACCAGAAAACAACTCTTGCTCGTAGGACCAGAAACTGCATGTGATTCAACTCCATTTAGGACTGGGAAACAAACGCTAGCTCTCCTTACAAGAAACACACTCTCCTTTTGAGAAAAGAGCACTCTTCTATTCTACTGTGTTTCCTATAGGGCCAGAATAGTGAGCTTGCTAAGAACAAAAGAACTGTGCTTCCTACACACATGGGCTATATCTAGTTCAACTCTGCTTAGGAAACTGACAAGAACAGTTGGTCCTCTTCAGTCCAATACACTGTACATGCTGGGAACAGACGCCAGTGCTATTTGCCCTGTGTATGATAATGGGAGCGCAATAGAGACTCTTCTTACCAGAAAACAACTGTTGCTCGTAGGACCCGAAACTGCATGGGATTCAACTCCATTTCGGACTGGGAAACAAATGCTAGCTCACCTTACAAGAAACACACTCTGCTTTTGAGAAAACAGCACTCTTCTACTCTACTGTGTTTCCTATGTGGTCTGAACAGTGCGCTTGCTCAGAACAAAAGAACTGTGTGCTTTCTACACACAGGGGCCATATCTAGTTCAACTCTGCTTAGGAAACTGACAGGAACAGTAGCTCACCTTCATTCCAATACACTGCACTTGCTGCGAACAGACGCGAGTGCTATTTGCACAGTGTATGGCAATGGGAGCGCAATAGTGACTCTTCTTACCAGAAAACATCTCTTGCTCGTAGGACCAAAAACTACATGTGATTCAACTCCATTTAGGACTGGGAAACAAACTCTATCTCGCCTTACAAGAAACATACTCTGCTTTTGAGAAAAGAGCACTCTTCTACTCTATTGTGTTTCCTAAAGGGCCAAAACAGTGAGCTTGCTCAGAACAAAAGAACTGTGCTTCCTACACACACGGTCATATCTAGTTCAATTCTGCTTAAAAAACTGACAAGAAAGTAGATCCTCTTCAGTCCAATACACTGTACTTGCTGGGAACAGATGCGAGTGCTATTTGCACTGTGAATGACAATGGGAGCGCAATAGTGACTCTTCTTAACAGAAAACAACTCTTGCTCGTAGGACCAGAAACTGCATGGGATTCAACTCCATTTCTGTCTGGGAAACAAACACTAGCTCGACTTACAAGAAACACACTCTGCTTTTGAGAAAAGAGCACTCTTCTACTCTACAGTGTTTCCTATGGGATCCGAACAGTGAGCTTGCTGAGAACAAAAGAACTGTGCTTCCTACAGACACGGGCCATATCTAGTTCAATTCTGCTTAGGAAATTGACAAGAACAGTAGCTCCTATTCAGTCCAATACACTGTACTTGCTGGTAACAGACGCGAGTGCTATTTGCACTGTATATGCCAATGGGAGCCCAATAGTGACTCTTCTTACCAGAAAACAACTCTTGCTCGTAGGACCAAAAACTGCATGGGATTCAACTCCATTTAGGACAGGGAAACAAACGCTAGCTCGCCGTACAAGAAACACACTCTGCTTTTGAGAAAAGAGCACTCTTCTACTCCAAGGTGTTTCCTATGGGGCCAGAACAGTGAGCTTGCTCAGAACAAAAGAACTGTGCTTCCTACACACAGGGGCCATATCCAGTTCAATTCTGCTTAGCAAACTGACAAGAACAGTAGCTCATCTTCAGTCCAATACACTGTACTTGTTGTGAACAGACGTGAGTGCTATTTGCACTGTGTATGGCAATTGGAGCCCAATAGTGACTCTTCTTACCAGAAAACAACTCTTGCTCGTAGGACCAGAAACTGCATGGGATTCAACTCCATTTAAGGCTGGGAAACAAACGCTAGCTCTCCTTACAAGAAACACACTCTGCTTTTGAGAAAAGAGGACTCTTCTACTCTACAGTGTTTCCTATGGGGTCCGAACAGTGATCTTGCTGAACAAAAGACCTGTGCTTCCTACACACAGGGGCCATATCTAGTTCAACTCCACTGGAAACTGACAAGAACAGTAGCTCCTCTTCAGTCCAATACACTGTACTTAATGGGAACAGACGCGAGTGCTATTTGCACTGTGTATGGCAATGGGAGCACAATAGTGACTTTCCTTACCAGAAAACAACTCTTGCTCATGGGACCAAAAACTGCTTGTGATTAAACTCTATTTTGGACTGGGAAACAAACACTATCTCGCCTTACAAGAAACACACTCTGCTTTTGAGAAAAGAGCACTCTTCTACTCTACTGTGTTTCCTATATTGCCAGAACAGTGAGCTTTCTCAGAACAAAAGAACTGTGCTTCCTACACAAACGGGCCATATCTAGTTCAACTCTGCTTAGGAAACTGACAAGAACAGTAGCTCCTCTTCAGTACAATACACTGTACTTGCTGGGAACAGACGCGAGTGCTATTTGCAGTGTATGTGGCAATTAGAGCACAATACTGAATCTTCTTACCAGAAAACAACTCTTGCTCTTAGGGCCAGAAACTGCATGGGATTCAGCTCCATTTCGGACTTGGAAACAAACGCTAGCTCGCCTTACAAGAAACACACTCTGCTTTTGAGAAAAGAGCACTCTTCTACTCTACGGTGTTTCCTATGGGGTCTGAACAGTGAGCTTGCTCAGAACAAAAGAACTGTGCTTTCTAACACACGGGCCATATCTAGTTCAACTCTGCTTAGGAAACTGACAAGAACAGTAGCTCCTCTTCAGTCCAATACACTGTACTTGCTGGGAACAGACGTGAGTGCTATTTGCACTGTTTATGGCAAAAGGAAAAAATAGTGACTTTCCTTTCCAGAAAATATCCCTTGTTGGTTGGACCAGAAACTTCATGTGATTCAACTCCATTTTGGACTGGGAAACACACGCTAGCTCGCCTTACAAGAAACAAATTCTGCTTTTGAGAAAAGAGCACTCTTCTATTCTACTGTATTTCCTATTGGGTCCGAACAGTGAGCTTGCTCAGAACAAAAGAACTGTGTTTCCTACACACACGGGCCATATCTAGTTCAACTCTTGTTAGGAAACTGACAAGAGCAGTAGCTCCTCTTCAGTCCAATACACTGTACTTGCTGGGAACAGACGCGAGTGCTATTTGCACTGTGTATGGCAAAAGGAGCACAATAGTGACTTTCCTTTCCAGAAAACAACTCTTGCTAGTAGGACCAGAAACTGCATGTGATTCAACTACATTTAGGACTGGGAAACAAACACAAGCTCGCCTTACAAGAAACACACTCTGCTTTTGAGAAAAGAGCACTCTTCTACTCTACTGTGTTTCCTATAGGCCAGAAGAGTGAGCTTGCTCAGAACAAAAGAACTGTGCTTCCTACACACACGGGCCATATCTAGTTCAACTCTGCTAAGGAAACTGACAAGAACTGTAGATCCTCTTCAGTCCAATACAATTTACATGCTGGGAACAGACGCCAGTGCTATTTGCCCTGTGTATGACAATGGGAGCGCAACAGTGACTCTTCTTACCAGAAAACAACTCTTGCTCGTAGGACCAGAAACTGCATGTGATTGAACTCAATTTAGGACTGGGAAACAATCGCTAGCTCGCCTTACAAGAAACACATTCTGCTTTTGAGAAAAGAGCACTCTTCTACTCTACTGTGTTTCCTACAGGGCCAGAAGAGTGAGCTTGCTCAGAACAAAAGAAGTGTACTTCCTGCACACACGGGCCATATCTAGTTCAACTTTGCTTAGGAAACTGACAAGAACAGTAGATCCTCTTCAGTCCAATACACTGTACATCCTGGGAACAGACGCGAGTCCTATTTGCCCTGTGTATGGCAATGGGAACACAATAGTGACTCTTCTTACTAGAAAACAACTCTTGCTTGTAGGACCAGAAACTGCATGTGATTCAACTCCATTTAGGACTGGGAAACAAAAGCTAGCTCGCATTACAAGAAACACACTCTGCTTTTGAGAAAAGAGCACTCTTCTACTCTACTGTGTGTCCTATAGGGTCGAAACAGTGAGCTTGCTCAGCACAAAAGAACTGTGCTTCCTACACACACCCGCCATATCTAGTTCAACTCTGCTTAGGAAACTGACAAGAACAGTAGATCCTCTTCAGTCCAATACACTGTAAATGCTGGGAACAGACGCCAGTGCTATTTGCCCTGTGTATGACAATGGGAGCGCAATAGTGACTCTTCTTACCAGAAAACAACTCTTGCTCCTAGGATCAGAAACTGCATGTGATTCAACTCCATTTAGGACTGGGAAACAAACACAAGCTCGCCTTACAAGAAACACACTCTGCTTTTGAGAAAAGAGCACTCTTCTACTCTACTGTGTTTCCTATAGGCCAGAAGAGTGAGCTTGCTCAGAACAAAAGAACTGTGCTTCCTACACACACGGGCCATATCTAGTTCAACTCTGCTAAGGAAACTGACAAGAACTGTAGATCCTCTTCAGTCCAATACAATTTACATGCTGGGAACAGACGCCAGTGCTATTTGCCCTGTGTATGACAATGGGAGCGCAACAGTGACTCTTCTTACCAGAAAACAACTCTTGCTCAAAGGACCAGAAACTGCATGTGATTGAACTCAATTTAGGACTGGGAAACAATCGCTAGCTCGCCTTACAAGAAACACATTCTGCTTTTGAGAAAAGAGCACTCTTCTACTCTAATGTGTTTCCTACAGGGCCAGAAGAGTGAGCTTGCTCAGAACAAAAGAAGTGTACTTCCTGCACACACGGGCCATATCTAGTTCAACTTTGCTTAGGAAACTGACAAGAACAGTAGATCCTCTTCAGTCCAATACACTGTACATCCTGGGAACAGACGCGAGTCCTATTTGCCCTGTGTATGGCAATGGGAACACAATAGTGACTCTTCTTACTAGAAAACAACTCTTGCTTGTAGGACCAGAAACTGCATGTGATTCAACTCCATTTAGGACTGGGAAACAAAAGCTAGCTCGCATTACAAGAAACACACTCTGCTTTTGAGAAAAGAGCACTCTTCTACTCTACTGTGTGTCCTATAGGGTCGAAACAGTGAGCTTGCTCAGCACAAAAGAACTGTGCTTCCTACACACACCCGCCATATCTAGTTCAACTCTGCTTAGGAAACTGACAAGAACAGTAGATCCTCTTCAGTCCAATACACTGTAAATGCTGGGAACAGACGCCAGTGCTATTTGCCCTGTGTATGACAATGGGAGCGCAATAGTGACTCTTCTTACCAGAAAACAACTCTTGCTCCTAGGATCAGAAACTGCATGTGATTCAACTCCATTTAGGACTGGGAAACAAACGCTAGCTCGCCTTACAAGAAACACACTCTGCTTTTGAGAAAAGAGCACTCTTCTAATCTACTGTGTTTCCTATGGGGTCCGAACAGTGAGCTTGCTCAGAACAAAAGAACTGTGCTTCCTACACACACGGGCCATATCTAGTTCAACTCTGCTTAGGAAACTGACAAGAACAGTAGCTCCTCTTCTGTCCAATACACTGTACTTGCAAAGAACAGTAGCAAGGGTTGTTTGCACTGTGTATGGCAGTAGCATCGCAATAGTGACTCTTCTTACCAGAAAACAACTCTTGCTCATAGGACAAGAACCTCCATGTAATTCAACTCCATTTAGGACTGGGAAACAAACGCTAGCTCACCTTACAAGAAACACAATCTGCTTTTGAGAAATAAGCACTCTTCTACTCTACTGTGTTTCCTATAGGGCCAGAAAAGTGAGCTTGCTCAGAAAAAAAGAACTGTGCTTCCTACACACACGGGCTATATCTAGTTCAACTCTGCTTAGGAAACTGACAAGAACAGTAGCTCCTCTTCAGTCCAATACACGGTACTTGCTGGGAGCAGACGCGAGTGCAATTTGCACTGTGTATGGCAAAGGGAGCGAAATAGTGACTCTTCTTACCAGAAAACAACTCTTGCTCGTAGGACCAGAAACTGCATGGGATTCAACTCCATTTCTGACTGGGAAACAAACACTAGGTCGTCTTACAAGAAACACACTCTGCTTTTGAGAAAAGAGCACTCTTCTACTCTACAGTGTTTCCTATGGGATCCGAACAGTGAGCTTGCTGAGAACAAAAGAACTGTGCTTCCTACACACACGGGCCATATCTAGTTCAATTCTGCTTAGGAAATTCACAAGAACAGTAGCTCATCTTCAGTCCAATACACTGTACTTGCTGGGAACAGACGTGAGTGCTATTTGCACTGTGTATGGCAATGGGAGCGCAATAGTGACTCTTCTTACCAGAAAACAACTCTTGCTCGTAGGACCAAAAACTGCTTGTGATTCAACTCCATTTTGGACTGGGAAACAAACACTATCTCGCCTTACAAGAAACACACTCTGGTTTTGAGAAAAGATAAATCTTCTACTCTACTGTGTTTCCTATATTGCGAGAACAGTGAGTTTTCTCAGAACAAAAGAACTGTGCTTCCTCAGAAACGGGCCATATCTAGTTCAACTCTGCTTAGGAAACTGACAAGAACAGTAGCTCCTCTTCAGTCCAATACACTGTACATGCTGGGAATAGACGCCAGTGCTATTTGCCCTGTGTTTGACAATGGGAGCGCAACAGTGACTCTTCTTACCAGAAAACAACTCTTGCTCGTAGGACCAGAAACTGCATGTGATTCAACTCCATTTAGGACTGGGAAACAAACGCTAGCTCTCCTTACAAGAAACACACTCTCCTTTTGAGAAAAGAGCACTCTTCTATTCTACTGTGTTTCCTATAGGGCCAGAATAGTGAGCTTGCTAAGAACAAAAGAACTGTGCTTCCTACACACATGGGCTATATCTAGTTCAACTCTGCTTAGGAAACTGACAAGAACAGTTGGTCCTCTTCAGTCCAATACACTGTACATGCTGGGAACAGACGCCAGTGCTATTTGCCCTGTGTATGATAATGGGAGCGCAATAGAGACTCTTCTTACCAGAAAACAACTGTTGCTCGTAGGACCCGAAACTGCATGGGATTCAACTCCATTTCGGACTGGGAAACAAATGCTAGCTCACCTTACAAGAAACACACTCTGCTTTTGAGAAAACAGCACTCTTCTACTCTACTGTGTTTCCTATGTGGTCTGAACAGTGCGCTTGCTCAGAACAAAAGAACTGTGTGCTTTCTACACACAGGGGCCATATCTAGTTCAACTCTGCTTAGGAAACTGACAGGAACAGTAGCTCACCTTCATTCCAATACACTGCACTTGCTGCGAACAGACGCGAGTGCTATTTGCACAGTGTATGGCAATGGGACCGCAATAGTGACTCTTCTTACCAGAAAACATCTCTTGCTCGTAGGACCAAAAACTACATGTGATTCAACTCCATTTAGGACTGGGAAACAAACTCTATCTCGCCTTACAAGAAACATACTCTGCTTTTGAGAAAAGAGCACTCTTCTACTCTATTGTGTTTCCTAAAGGGCCAAAACAGTGAGCTTGCTCAGAACAAAAGAACTGTGCTTCCTACACACACGGTCATATCTAGTTCAATTCTGCTTAAAAAACTGACAAGAAAGTAGATCCTCTTCAGTCCAATACACTGTACTTGCTGGGAACAGATGCGAGTGCTATTTGCACTGTGAATGACAATGGGAGCACAATAGTGACTCTTCTTAACAGAAAACAACTCTTGCTCGTAGGACCAGAAACTGCATGGGATTCAACTCCATTTCTGTCTGGGAAACAAACACTAGCTCGACTTACAAGAAACACACTCTGCTTTTGAGAAAAGAGCACTCTTCTACTCTACAGTGTTTCCTATGGGATCCGAACAGTGAGCTTGCTGAGAACAAAAGAACTGTGCTTCCTACAGACACGGGCCATATCTAGTTCAATTCTGCTTAGGAAATTGACAAGAACAGTAGCTCCTATTCAGTCCAATACACTGTACTTGCTGGTAACAGACGCGAGTGCTATTTGCACTGTATATGCCAATGGGAGCCCAATAGTGACTCTTCTTACCAGAAAACAACTCTTGCTCGTAGGACCAAAAACTGCATGGGATTCAACTCCATTTAGGACAGGGAAACAAACGCTAGCTCGCCGTACAAGAAACACACTCTGCTTTTGAGAAAAGAGCACTCTTCTACTCCAAGGTGTTTCCTATGGGGCCAGAACAGTGAGCTTGCTCAGAACAAAAGAACTGTGCTTCCTACACACAGGGGCCATATCCAGTTCAATTCTGCTTAGCAAACTGACAAGAACAGTAGCTCATCTTCAGTCCAATACACTGTACTTGTTGTGAACAGACGTGAGTGCTATTTGCACTGTGTATGGCAATTGGAGCCCAATAGTGACTCTTCTTACCAGAAAACAACTCTTGCTCGTAGGACCAGAAACTGCATGGGATTCAACTCCATTTAAGGCTGGGAAACAAACGCTAGCTCTCCTTACAAGAAACACACTCTGCTTTTGAGAAAAGAGGACTCTTCTACTCTACAGTGTTTCCTATGGGGTCCGAACAGTGATCTTGCTGAACAAAAGACCTGTGCTTCCTACACACAGGGGCCATATCTAGTTCAACTCCACTGGAAACTGACAAGAACAGTAGCTCCTCTTCAGTCCAATACACTGTACTTAATGGGAACAGACGCGAGTGCTATTTGCACTGTGTATGGCAATGGGAGCACAATAGTGACTTTCCTTACCAGAAAACAACTCTTGCTCATGGGACCAAAAACTGCTTGTGATTAAACTCTATTTTGGACTGGGAAACAAACACTATCTCGCCTTACAAGAAACACACTCTGCTTTTGAGAAAAGAGCACTCTTCTACTCTACTGTGTTTCCTATATTGCCAGAACAGTGAGCTTTCTCAGAACAAAAGAACTGTGCTTCCTACACAAACGGGCCATATCTAGTTCAACTCTGCTTAGGAAACTGACAAGAACAGTAGCTCCTCTTCAGTACAATACACTGTACTTGCTGGGAACAGACGCGAGTGCTATTTGCAGTGTATGTGGCAATTAGAGCACAATACTGAATCTTCTTACCAGAAAACAACTCTTGCTAGTAGGACCAGAAACTGCATGTGATTCAACTACATTTAGGACTGGGAAACAAACACAAGCTCGCCTTACAAGAAACACACTCTGCTTTTGAGAAAAGAGCACTCTTCTACTCTACTGTGTTTCCTATAGGCCAGAAGAGTGAGCTTGCTCAGAACAAAAGAACTGTGCTTCCTACACACACGGGCCATATCTAGTTCAACTCTGCTAAGGAAACTGACAAGAACTGTAGATCCTCTTCAGTCCAATACACTTTACATGCTGGGAACAGACGCCAGTGCTATTTGCCCTGTGTATGACAATGGGAGCGCAACAGTGACTCTTCTTACCAGAAAACAACTCTTGCTCAAAGGACCAGAAACTGCATGTGATTCAACTCCATTTAGGACTGGGAAACAAAAGCTAGCTCGCATTACAAGAAACACACTCTGCTTTTGAGAAAAGAGCACTCTTCTACTCTACTGTGTGTCCTATAGGGCCGAAACAGTGAGCTTGCTCAGCACAAAAGAACTGTGCTTCCTACACACACCCGCCATATCTAGTTCAACTCTGCTTAGGAAACTGACAAGAACAGTAGATGCTCTTCAGTCCAATACACTGTAAATGCTGGGAACAGACGCCAGTGCTATTTGCCCTGTGTATGACAATGGGAGCGCAATAGTGACTCTTCTTACCAGAAAACAACTCTTGCTCCTAGGATCAGAAACTGCATGTGATTCAACTCGATTTAGGACTGGGAAACAAACGCTAGCTCGCCTTACAAGAAACACACTCTGCTTTTGAGAAAATAGCACTCTTCTAATCTACTGTGTTTCCTATGGGGTCCGAACAGTGAGCTTGCTAAGAACAAAAGAACTGTGCTTCCTACACACACGGGCTATATCTAGTTCAACTCTTCTTAGGAAACTGACAAGAACAGTTGGTCCTCTTCAGTCCAATACACTGTACATGCTGGGAACAGACGCCAGTGCTATTTGCCCTGTGTATGATAATGGGAGCACAATAGAGACTCTTCTTACCAGAAAACAACTCTTGCTCGTAGGACCCGAAACTGCATGGGATTCAACTCCATTTAGGACTGGGAAACAAATGCTAGCTCACCTTACAAGAAACACACTCTGCTTTTGAGAAAACAGCACTCTTCTACTCTACTGTGTTTCCTATGGGGTCTGAACAGTGCGCTTGCTCAGAACAAAAGAACTGTGTGCTTCCTACACACAGGGGCCATATCTAGTTCAACTCTGCTTAGGAAACTGACAAGAACAGTAGCTCACCTTCAGTCCAATACACTGTACTTGCTGCGAACAGACGCGAGTGCTATTTGCACAGTGTATGGCAATGGGAGCGCAATAGTGACTCTTCTTACCAGAAAACATCTCTTGCTCGTAGGACCAAAAACTACATGTGATTCAACTCCATTTAGGACTGGGAAACAAACTCTATCTCGCCTTACAAGAAACATACTCTGCTTTTGAGAAAAGAGCACTCTTCTACTCTACTGTGTTTCCTATAGGGCCAAAACAGTGAGCTTGCTCAGAACAAAAGAACTGTGCTTCCTACACACACGGTCATATCTAGTTCAATTCTGCTTAAAAAACTGACAAGAATAGTAGATCCTCTTCAGTCCAATACACTGTACTTGCTGGGAACAGATGCGTGTGCTATTTGCACTGTGAATGACAATGGGAGCGCAATAGTGACTCTTCTTAACAGAAAACAACTCTTGCTCGTAGGACCAGAAACTGCATGGGATTCAATTCCATTTCTGTCTGGGAAACAAACACTAGCTCGACTTACAAGAAACACACTCTGCTTTTGAGAAAAGATCACTCTTCTACTCTACAGTGTTTCCTATGGGATCCGAACAGTGAGCTTGCTGAGAACAAAAGAACTGTGCTTCCTACACACACGGGCCATATCTAGTTCAATTCTGCTTAGGAAATTGACAAGAACAGTAGCTCCTATTCAGTCCAATACACTGTATTTGCTGGTAACAGACGCGAGTGCTATTTGCACTGTATATGCCAATGGGAGCCCAATAGTGACTCTTCTTACCAGAAAAAAACTCTTGCTCGTAGGACCAAAAACTGCATGGCATTCAACTCCATTTAGGACTGGGAAACAAACGCTAGCTCGCCGTACAAGAAACACACTCTGCTTTTGAGAAAAGAGCACTCTTCTACTCTAAGGTGTTTCCTATAGGGCCAGAATATTGAGCTTGCTCAGAACAAAAGAACTGTGCTTCCTACACACAGGGCCATATCCAGTTCAATTGTGCTTAGCAAACTGACAAGAACAGTAGCTCATCTTCAGTCCAATACACTGTACTTGTTGCGAACAGACGTGAGTGCTATTTGCACTGTGTATGGCAATGGTAGCACAATAGTGACTCTTCTTACCAGAAAACAACTCTTGCTCGTAGGACCAGAAACTGCATGTGATTCAACTCCATTTAGGACTGGGAAACAAACGCTAGCTCGCCTTACAAGAAACACACTCTGCTTTTGAGAAAAGTGCACTCTTCTACTCTACGGTGTTTCCTATGGGGTCTGAACAGTGAGCTTGCTCAGAAAAAAAGAACTGTGCTTCCTACACACAGGGGCCATATCTAGTTCAACTCTGCTCAGGAAACTGACAAGAACAGTAGCTCCTCTTCAGTCCAATACACTGTACGTGCTGGAGCAGACGTGAGTGCTATTTGCACTGTTTATGGCAAAGGGAGCACAATAGTGACTTTCCTTACCAGAAAACATCCCTTGCTCGTAGGACCAGAAACTGCATGTGATTCAACACCATTTTGGACTGGAAAACAAACGCTAGCTCGCCTTACAAGAAACACACTCTGCTTTTGAGAAAAGAGCACTCTTCTATTCTACTGTGTTTCCTATGGGGTCTGAACAGTGAGCTTGCTCAGAACAAAAGAACTGTGCTTTCTACACAGACGGGCCATATCTAGTTCAACTCTGCTTAAAAAACTGACAAGAACAGTAGCTCCTCTTCAGTCCAATACACTGTACTTGCTGGAAACAGACGCGAGTGCTATTTGCCCTGTGTATTGCAATGGGAACAAAATAGTGACTCTTCTTACCAGAAAACAACTCTTGCTTGTAGGACCAGAAACTGCATGTGATTCAACTCCATTTAGGACTGGGAAACAAACGCTAGCTCGCCTTAGAACAAACACACTCTGCTTTTGAGAAAAGAGCACTCTTCTACTTTACTGTGTTTCCTACAGGGCCAGAACAGTGTGCTTGCTCAGAACAAAAGAACTGTGCTTCCTACACACACAGGCCATATCTAGTTCAACTCTGCTTAGGAAACTGACAAGAACGGTAGCTCCTCTTCAGTCCAATACACTGTACTTGCTGGGAACAGACGCGCAAGCTATTTGAACTGTGTAGGGCAAAGGGAGCGCAATAGTGACTTTCCTTACCAGAAAACATCCCTTGCTCATAGGACCAAAAACTGCATGTGATTCAACTCCATTTAGGACTGGGAAACAAACGCTAGCTCACCTTAAAAGAAACACAATCTGCTTTTGAGAAAAGAGCACTCTTCTACTCTACTGTGTTTCCTATTGGGCAAGAACAGTGAGCTTGCTCAGAACCAAAGAACTGTGCTTACTACACACACGGGCTATATCTAGTTCAACTCTGCTTAGGAAACTGACAAGAACAGTAGCTCCTCTTGAGTCCAATACACTGTACTTGCTGGGAGCATACGCGAGTGCAATTTGCACTGTGTATGGCAATGGTAGCACAATAGTGACTCTTCTTACCAGAAAACAACTCTTGCTCGCAGGACCAGTAACTGCATGTGGTTCAACTCCATTATGGACTGGGAAAAAACGCTAGCTCGCCTTACAAGAAACACACTCTGCTTTTGAGAAAAGAGCACTCTTCTACTCTTCTGTGTTTCCTATAGGGCCAGAAGAGTGAGCTTGCTCTGAACAAATGATTTGTGCTTCCTTAACACACGGGCCATATATAGTTCAACTATGCTTAGGAAACTGACAAGAACAGTAGCTCCTCTTCAGTCTAATACACTGTACTTGCTGGGAACAGACACGAGTGCTATTTGCCCTGTGTATGGCAATGGGAGTGCAATAGTGACTCTCGTTACCAGAAAACAACTCTTGCTTGTAGGACCAGAAACTGCATGTGATTCAACTCCTTTAGGACTTGGAAACAAACGCTAGCTTGCCTTAGAAGAAACACACTCTGCTTTTGAGAAAAGAGCACTCTTCTACTCTACTGTGTTTCCTATAGGGCCAGAACAGTGAGCTTGCTCAGAACAAAAGAACTGTGCTTCCTACACACACAGGCCATATCTAGTTTAACTCTGCTTAGGAAACTGACAAGAACAGTAGATACTCTTCAGTCCAATACACTGTACATGCTGGGATCAGACGCCAGTGCTATTTGCCCTGTGTACGACAATGGGAGTGCAATAGTGACTCTTCTTACCTGAAAACAACTCTTGCTCCTAGGATCAGAAACTACATGTGATTCAACTCCATTTAGGACTGGGAAACAAACGCTAGCTCGCCTTACAAGAAATACACTCTGCTTTTGAGAAAAGAGCACTCTTCTACTCTACTGTGTTTCCTATGGGGTCCGAACAGTGAGCTTGCTCAGAACAAAAGAACTGTGCTTCCTACACACACGGGCCATATCTAGTTCAACTCTGCTTAGGAAACTGACAAGAACAGTAGCTCCTCTTCTGTCCAATACACTGTACTTGCAAAGAACAGTAGCGAGAGTTGTTAGCACTGTGTATGGCAGTAGGAGGGCAATAGTGACTCTTCTTAACAGAAAACAACTCTTGCTCATAGGACAAGAAACTGCATGTAATTCAACTCCATTTAGGACTGGGAACCAAATGCTAGCTCACCTTACAAGAAACACACTCTGCTTTTGAGAAAAGAGCACTCTTCTACTCCTGTGTGTTTCCTATAGGACCAGAACAGTGAGCTTGCTCAGAACAAAAGAACTGTGCTTCCTAAACACACGGGCCATATCTCGTTCAACTCTGCTTAGGAAACTGACAAGAACAGTAGATCCTCTTCAGTCCAATACACTGTACTTGCTGGGAACAGACGCGAGTGCTATTTGCACTGTTTATGGCAAAGGGAGCACAATAGTGACTTTCCTTACCAGAAAACATCCCTTGCTTGTAGGACCAAAAACTGCATGTGATTCAACTCCATTTAGGACTGGGAAACAAACGCTAGTTCACCTTACAAGAAAAAAACTCTGCTTTTGAGAAAAGAGCACTCTTCTACTCTACTGTGTTTTCTCTAGGGCCAGAACAGTGAGCTTGCTCAGAACAAAAGAACTGTGCTTCCTACACACAAGGGCTATATCTAGTTCAACTCTGCTTAGGAAACTGACAAGAACAGTAGATCCTCTAGTTCCAATACACTGTACATGCTGGGAACAGACGCCAGTGCTATTTGCCCTGTGTATGACAATGGGAGCGCAATAGTGACTCTTCTTACCAGAAAACAACTCTTGCTCCTAGGATCAGAAACTACATGTGATTCAACTCCATTTAGGACTGGGAAACAAACACTAGCTAGCCTTACAAGAAACACACTCTGCCTTTGAGAAAAGAGCACACTTCTATTCTACTGTGTTTACTATAGGGTCCGAAAATTGAGCTTGCTCAGAACAAAAGAACTGTGCTTCACACACACGGGCCATATGTAGTTCAACTCTGCTTAGGAAACTGACAAGAACAGTAGCTCCTCTTCTGTCCAATACACTGTAGTTGCTGGGAACAGACGCGAGTCCTATTTGCACTGAGTATGGTAATGGTAGTACAATAGTGACTCTTTTTACCAGAAAACAACTCTTGCTCGTAGGACCAGAAACTGCATGTGATTCAACTCCATTTAGGACTGGGAAACAAACGCTAGCTCGCCTTACAAGAAACAAACTCTGCTTCTGAGAAAAGAGCACTCTTCTACTCTTCTGTGTTTCCTATAGGGCCAGAACAGTGAGCTTGCTCAGAACAAAAGAACTGTGCTTCCTACACACACGGGCCATATCTAGTTCAACTCTGCTTAGGAAACTGACAAGAACAGTAGCTCCTCTTCAGTCCAATACACTGTACTTGCTGGGAACAGACGCGAGTGCTATTTGCAGTGTATGTGGCAATTGGAGCACAATACTGAATCTTCTTACCAGAAAACAACTCTTGCTCTTAGGACCAGAAACTGCATGGGATTCAACTCCATTTCGTACTGGGAAACAAACGCTAGCTCGCCTTACAAGAAACACACTCTCCTTTTGAGAAAAGAGCTCTCTTCTAGTCTACTGTGTTTCCTATAGGCCCAGAATAGTGAGCTTGCTAAGAACAAAAGAACTGTGCTTCCTACACATACGGGCTATATCTAGTTCAACTCTGCTTAGGAAACTGACAAGAACAGTTGGTCCTCTTCAGTCCAATACACTGTACATGCTGGGAACAGACGCCAGTGCTATTTGCCCTGTGTATGATAATGGGAGCGCAATAGAGACTCTTCTTACCAGAAAACAACTCTTGCTCGTAGGACCCGAAACTGCATGGGATTCAACTCCATTTCGAACTGGGAAAAAAATGCTAGCTCACCTTACAAGAAACACACTCTGCTTTTGAGAAAACAGCACTCTTCTACTCTACTGTGTTTCCTATGGGGTCTGAACAGTGTGCTTGCACAGAACAAAAGAACTGTGTGCTTCCTACACACAGGGGCCATATCTAGTTCAACTCTGCTTTGGAAACTGACAAGAACAGTAGCTCATCTTCAGTCCAATACACTGTACTTGCTGCGAACAGACGCGAGTGCTATTTGCACAGTGTATGGCAATGGGAGCGCAATAGTGACTCTTCTTACCAGAAAACATCTCTTGCTCGTAGGACCAAAAACTACATGTGATTCAACTCCATTTAGGACTGGGAAACAAACTCTATCTCGCCTTACAAGAAACACACTCTACTTTTGAGAAAAGAGCACTCTTCTACTCTATTGTGTTTCCTATAGGGCCAAAACAGTGAGCTTGCTCAGAACAAAAGAAATGTGCTTCCTACACACACGGTCATATCTAGTTCAATTCTGCTTAAAAAACTGACAAGAATAGTAGATCCTCTTCAGTCCAATACACTGTACATGCTGGGAACAGATGCGAGTGCTATTCGCCCTGTGTATGGCAATGGGAGCGCAATAGTGACTCTTCTTAGCAGAAAACAACTCTTGCTTGTAGGACCAGAAACTGCATGTGATTCAACTCCATTTAGGACTTGGAAAGAAACGCTAGCTCGCCTTAGGAGAAACACACTCTGCTTTTGAGAAAAGAGCACTCTTCTACTCTACTGTGTTTCCTATAGGGCCAGAACAGTGAGCTTGCTCAGAACAAAAGAACTGTGCTTCCTACACACACAGGCCATATCTAGTTCAACTCTGCTTAGGAAACTGACAAGAACAGTAGATCCTCTTCTGTCCAATACACTGTACTTGCTGGGAACAGACACGAGTGCTATTTGCACTGTGTATGGCAATGGTAGCACAATAGTGACTCTTCTTACCAGAAAACAACTCTTGCTCGTAGGACCAGAAACTGCATGTGATTCAACTCCATTTAGGGCTGGGAAACAAAAGCTAGCTTGCCTTACAAGAAACACACTCTGCTTTTGAGAAAAGAGCACTCTTCTACTCTACTTTGTTTCCTATAGGGCCAAAACGGTGAGCTTGCTCAGAACAAAAGAACTGTGCTTCCTACACACACGAGCGATATCTAGTTTAACTCTGCTTAGGAAACTGACAAGAACAGTAGATACTCTTCAGTCCAATACACTGTACATGCTGGGATCAGACGCCAGTGCTATTTGCCCTGTGTACGACAATGGGAGTGCAATAGTGACTCTTCTTACCAGAAAACAACTCTTGCTCCTAGGATCAGAAACTACATGTGATTCAACTCCATTTAGGACTGGGAAACAAACGCTAGCTCGCCTTACAAGAAATACACTCTGCTTTTGAGAAAAGAGCACTCTTCTACTCTACTGTGTTTCCTATGGGGTCCGAACAGTGAGCTTGCTCAGAACAAAAGAACTGTGCTTCCTACACACACGGGCCATATCTAGTTCAACTCTGCTTAGGAAACTGACAAGAACAGTAGCTCCTTTTCTGTCCAATACACTGTACTTGCAAAGAACAGCAGCGAGAGTTGTTAGCACTGTGTAATGCAGTAGGAGGGCAATAGTGACTCTTCTTAACAGAAAACAACTCTTGCTCATAGGACAAAAAACTGCATGTAATTCAACTCCATTTAGGACTGGGAACCAAATGCTAGCTCACCTTACAAGAAACACACTCTGCTTTTGAGAAAAGAGCACTCTTCTACTCCTGTGTGTTTCCTATAGGACCAGAACAGTGAGCTTGCTCAGAACAAAAGAACTGTGCTTCCTAAACACACGGGCCATATCTCGTTCAACTCTGCTTAGGAAACTGACAAGAACAGTAGATCCTCTTCAGTCCAATACACTGTACTTGCTGGGAACAGACGCGAGTGCTATTTGCACTGTTTATGGCAAAGGGAGCACAATAGTGACTTTCCTTACCAGAAAACATCCCTTGCTTGTAGGACCAAAAACTGCATGTGATTCAACTCCATTTAGGACTGGGAAACAAACGCTAGTTCACCTTACAAGAAAAAAACTCTGCTTTTGAGAAAAGAGCACTCTTCTACTCTACTGTGTTTTCTCTAGGGCCAGAACAGTGAGCTTGCTCTGAACAAAAGAACTGTGCTTCCTACACACAAGGGCTATATCTAGTTCAACTCTGCTTAGGAAACTGACAAGAACAGTAGATCCTCTAGTTCCAATACACTGTACATGCTGGGAACAGACGCCAGTGCTATTTGCCCTGTGTATGACAATGGGAGCGCAATAGTGACTCTTCTTACCAGAAAACAACTCTTGCTCCTAGGATCAGAAACTACATGTGATTCAACTCCATTTAGGACTGGGAAACAAACACTAGCTAGCCTTACAAGAAACACACTCTGCTTTTGAGAAAAGAGCACACTTCTATTCTACTGTGTTTACTATAGGGTCCGAAAATTGAGCTTGCTCAGAACAAAAGAACTGTGCTTCACACACACGGGCCATATGTAGTTCAACTCTGCTTAGGAAACTGACAAGAACAGTAGCTCCTCTTCTGTCCAATACACTGTAGTTGCTGGGAACAGACGCGAGTCCTATTTGCACTGAGTATGGTAATGGTAGTACAATAGTGACTCTTTTTACCAGAAAACAACTCTTGCTCGTAGGACCAGAAACTGCATGTGATTCAACTCCATTTAGGACTGGGAAACAAACGCTAGCACGCCTTACAAGAAACAAACTCTGCTTCTGAGAAAAGAGCACTCTTCTACTCTTCTGTGTTTCCTACAGGGCCAGAACAGTGAGCTTGCTCAGAACAAAAGAACTGTGCTTCCTACACACACGGGCCATATCTAGTTCAACTCTGCTTAGGAAACTGACAAGAACAGTAGCTCCTCTTCAGTCCAATACACTGTACTTGCTGGGAACAGACGTGAGTGCTATTTGCACTGTTTATGGCAAAGGGAGAAAAATAGTGACTTTCCTTTCCAGAAAACATCCCTTGTTGGTTGGACCAGAAACTGCATGTGATTCAACTCCATTTTGGACTGGGAAACACACGCTAGCTCGCCTTACAAGAAACACATTCTGCTTTTGAGAAAAGAGCACTCTTCTACTCTACTGTATTTCCTATGGGGTCCGAACAGTGAGCTTGCTCAGAACAAAAGAACTGTGTTTCCTACACACACGGGCCATATCTAGTTCAACTCTGGTTAGGAAACTGACAAGAACAGTAGCTCCTCTTCAGTCCAATACACTGTACTTGCTGGGAACAGACGCGAGTGCTATTTGCAGTGTATGTGGCAATTGGAGCACAATACTGAATCTTCTTACCAGAAAACAACTCTTGCTCTTAGGACCAGAAACTGCATGGGATTCAACTCCTTTTCGGACTGGGAATCAAACGCTAGCTCGCCTTACAAGAAACACACTCTCCTTTTGAGAAAAGAGCTCTCTTCTACTCTACTGTGTTTCCTATAGTCCCAGAATAGTGAGCTTGCTCAGAACAAAAGAACTGTGCTTCCTACACACACGAGCCATATCTAGTTCAACTCTGCTTAGGAAACTGACAAGAACAGTAGATCCTCTTCAGTCCAATACACTGTACATGCTGGGAACAGACGCCAGTGCTATTTGCCCTGTGTATGACAATGGGAGCGCAATAGTGACTCTTCTTACCAGAAAACAACTCTTGCTCCTAGGATCAGAAACTACATGTGATTCAACTCCATTTAGGACTGGGAAACAAACGCTAGCTCGCCTTACAAGAAACACACTCTGCTTTTGAGAAAAGAGCACTCTTCTACTCTACTGTGTTTCGTATGGTGTCTGATCAGTGAGCTTGCTCAGAACAAAAGAACTGTGCTTCCTACACACACGGGCCATATCTAGTTCAACTCTGCTTAAGAAACTGACAAGAACAGTAGCTCCTCTTCTGTCCAATACACTGTACTTGCAAAGAACAGTAGCGAGAGTTGTTAGCACTGTGTATGGCAGTAGGAGCGCAATAGTGACTCTTCTTACCAGAAAACAACTCTTGCTCATAGGACAAGAAACTGCATGTAATTCAACTCCATTTAGGACAGGGAACCAAATGCTAGCTCACCTTACAAGAAACACACTCTGCTTTTGAGAAAAGAGCACTCTTCTACTCCTCTGTGTTTCCTATAGGACCAGAACAGTGAGCTTGCTCAGAACAAAAGAACTGTGCTTCCTAAACACACGGGCCATATCTCGTTCAACTCTGCTTCGGAAACTGACAAGAACAGTAGCTCCTCTTCAGTCCAATACACTGTACTTGCTGGGAACAGACGCGAGTGCTATTTGCATTGTTTATGGCAAAGGGAGCACAATAGTGACTTTGCTTACCAGAAAACATCCCTTGCTTGTAGGACCAAAAACTGCATGTGATTCAACTCCATTTAGGACTGGGAAACAAACGCTAGTTCACCTTACAAGAAAAAAACTCTGCTTTTGAGAAAAGAGCACTCTTCTACTCTACTGTGTTTTCTGTAGGGCCAGAACAGTGAGCTTGCTCAGAACAAAAGAACTGTGCTTCCTACACACAAGGGCTATATCTAGTTCAACTCTGCTTAGGAAACTGACAAGAACAGTAGATCCTCTTCAGTCCAATACACTGTACATGCTGGGAACAGACGCCAGTGCGTCTGGGAATAGACACAGTGCTATTTGCCCTGTGTATGACAATGAAAGCGCAATAGTGACTCTTCTTACCAGAAAACATCTCTTGCTCCTAGGATCAGAAACTACATGTGATTCAACTCCATTTAGGACTGGGAAACAAACGCTAGCTCGCCTTAGAAGAAACACATTCTGCTTTTGAGAAAAGAGCACTCTTCTTCTCTACTGTGTTTCCTATAGGGCCAGAAGAGTGAGCTTGCTCAGAACAAAAGAAGTGTACTTCCTACACACACGGGCCATATCTAGTTCAACTTTGCTTAGGAAACTGACAAGAACAGTAGATACTCTTCAGTCCAATACACTGTACATCCTGGGAACAGACGCGAGTCCTATTTGCCCTGTGTATGGCAATGGGAACACAATAATGGCTCTTCTTACTAGAAAACAACTCTTGCTTGTAGGACCAGAAACTGCATGTGATTCAACTCCATTTAGGACTGGGAAACAAAAGCTAGCTCGCCTTACAAGAAACAAACTCTGTTTACCATGGTCTCCTATTCCTTGTTCTCCCTCTCTGTTTTTGATCCAGCTGGGATCTCCCACTCACCCAAGCTCTCTTTCCCTCGACCCTCGCCCTTCACTACCCCCACTCCTGTCCAGGCTGTTCATGTAGATCTCATTCCATTTCTCTGTCGTTGGGCGATCCCTGTGTCTTTCTTGGGGTCCTGTTTTCCAGGTAGCCTGCCTGGTGATGTGAGTAGCAGTCCAGTCATCCTTGTTCCACATCTAGTATCCTGTTATGAGTGAGTACATACCATGTTTGTCTTTCTGAGTCTGGGATACCTCACTCAGGATGATTTTTTCTAGATCCATCCATTTGTCTGCAAACCTCATGATGTCATTGTTTTTCTCTGCTGAGTAGTATTCCATTGTGTATATGTACCACATTTTGTTTATCCATTCTTCAGTTGAAGGGCATCTAGGTTGTTTCTATGTTCTGGCTATTACAAACAGCGCTGATATGAACATAGCTGAACAAGTGCTCTTGTGGTGTGGTTAGAATAGGAAGAAACAAAGTGCTAGAGAGGCCCACAGAAATCCACAAAGATACCCCCACAACAGACTGCTGGCAATGGTCGAGCGACAATCCGAACTGACCTACTCTGGTGATGGGATGGCCAAACACCCTAATTGTCGTGCTAGAAACCTCATCCAACTACTGATGGACCTGGAGGCAGAGATCCATGACTAGGCCCCAGGTGGATCTCTGGGAGTCCAATTAGCGAGAATGAGGAGGGTTTATATGAGAGAGAATTGTTGAGACCAAGGTCGGATAAAGCACAGAGACAAATAGCCAAACAAACGGAAACACATGAAATATGAACCAATGGCTGAGGGGTCACCAACTGGATCAGGCCCTCTGAGTGGGTGAGACAGTTGATTGGCCTGATCTGTTTGGGAGGCATCCAGGCAGTGGGACCGGGTCCTGTGCTCATTGCATGAGTTGGCTGTTTGAAACCTGGGGCCTATGCAGGGTCCCTTGGCTCAGCATGGGAGGAGGGGACTGGACCTACCTGGACTGAGTCCACCAGGTTGATCTCAGTCTGTGGGGAAGGCTTTGCCCTGGAGGAGATTGGAATGGGGGGCGGGCTGGGGGGAAGGTGAGGGGGGGCGGGAGGGGGGAGAACAAGGGAATCTGTGGCTGATATGTAGAACTGAATTGTATTGCAAAATAAAAATTAAAAAAAAAAAAAAAAAAGAAACAAACTCTGCTTTTGAGAAAGGAGCACTCTTCTACTCTACTGTGTTTTCTATAGGGCCAAAACAGTGAGCTTGCTCAGAACAAAAGAACTGTGCTTCCTACACACACCAGCCATATCTAGTTCAACTCTGCTTAGGAAACTGACAAGAACAGTAGATCCTCTTCAGTCCAATACACTGTACATGCTGGGAACAGACGCCAGTGCTATTTGCCCTGTTTATGACAATGGGAGCACAATAGTGACTCTTCTTACCAGAAAACAACTCTTGCTCCTAGGATCAGAAACTGCATGTGATTCAACTCCATTTAGGACTGGGAAACAAACGCTAGCTCGCCTTACAGGAAACACACTCTGCTTTTGAGAAAAGAGCACTCTTCTACTCTACTGTGTTTCCTATGGGGTCCGAACAGTGAGCTTGCTCGGAAAAAAAAACTGTGCTTCCTACACACACGGGCCATATCTAGTTCAACTCTGCTTAGGAAACTGACAAGAACAGTAGCTCCTCTTCTGTCCAATACACTGTACTTGAAAAGAACAGTAGCAAGTGTTGTTTGCACTGTGTATGGCAATAGGAGCGCAATAGTGACTCTTCTTACCAGAAAACAACTCTTGCTCATAGGACAAGAAACTGCATGTAATTCAACTCAATTTAGGACTGGGAAAAAAAGCTAGCTCACCTTACAAGAAACACACTCTGCTTTTGAGAAAAGAGCACTCTTCTACTCTACTGTGTTTCCTAAAGGGCCAGAACAGTGAGCTTGCTCAGAACAAAAGAATTGTGCTTCCTACACACACCGGCCATATCTAGTTCAACTCTGCTTAGGAAACTGACAAGAACAGTAGATCCTCTTCAGTCCAATACACTGTACATGCTGGGAACAGAAGCCAGTGCTATTTGCCCTGTGTATGTCAATGGGAGCGCAATAGTGACTCTTCTTACCAGAAAACAACTCTTGCTCCTAGGATCAGAAACTGCATGTGATTCAACTCCATTTAGGACTGGGAAACAAACTCTAGCTCGCCTTACAAGAAACACACTCTGCTTTTGAGAAAAGAGCACTCTTCTACTCTACTGTGTTTCGTATGGTGTCCGATCAGTGAGCTTGCTCAGAACAAAAGAACTGTGCTTCCTACACACACGGGCCATATCTACTTCAACTCTGCTTAAGAAACTGACAAGAACAGTAGCTCCTCTTCTGTCCAATACACTGTACTTGCAAAGAACAGTAGTGAGAGTTGTTAGCACTGTGTATGGCAGTAGGAGCGCAATAGTGACTCTTCTTACCAGAAAACAACTCTTGCTCATAGGACAAGAAACTGCATGTAATTCAACTCCATTTAGGACAGGGAACCAAATGCTAGCTCACCTTACAAGAAACATACTCTGCTTTTGAAAAAAGAGCACTCTTCTACTCCTCTGTGTTTCCTATAGGACCAGAACAGTGAGCTTGCTCAGAACAAAAGAACTGTGCTTCCTAAACACACGGGCCATATCTCGTTCAACTCTGCTTCGGAAACTGACAAGAACAGTAGCTCCTCTTCAGTCCAATACACTGTACTTGCTGGGAACAGACGCGAGTGCTATTTGCATTGTTTATGGCAAAGGGAGCACAATAGTGACTTTGCTTACCAGAAAACATCCCTTGCTTGTAGGACCAAAAACTGCATGTGATTCAACTCCATTTAGGACTGGGAAACAAACGCTAGTTCACCTTACAAGAAAAAAACTCTGCTTTTGAGAAAAGAGCACTCTTCTACTCTACTGTGTTTTCTGTAGGGCCAGAACAGTGAGCTTGCTCAGAACAAAAGAACTGTGCTTCCTACACACAAGGGCTATATCTAGTTCAACTCTGCTTAGGAAACTGACAAGAACAGTAGATCCTCTTCAGTCCAATACACTGTACATGCTGGGAACAGACGCCAGTGCGTCTGGGAATAGACACAGTGCTATTTGCCCTGTGTATGACAATGGGAGCGCAATAGTGACTCTTCTTACCAAAAAACAACTCTTGCTTGTAGGACTAGAAACTGCATGTGATTCAACTCCATTTAGGACTGGGAAACAAACGCTAGCTCGCTTTACAAGAAACACACTCTGCTTTTGAGAAAAGAGTACTCGTCTATTCTACTGTGTTTCCTATGGGGTCCGAACAGTAAGCTTGCTCAGAACAAAAGAACTGTGCTTCCTACACACACGGGCCATATCTAGTTCAACTCTGCTTAGGAAACTGACAAGAACAGTAGATCCTCTTCAGTCCAATACACTTTACATGCTGGGAACAGACGCCAGTGCTATTTGCCCTGTGTATGACAATGGGAGCACAATAGTGACTCTTCTTACCATAATACAACTCTTGCTCATAGGACCAGAAACTGCATGTGATTGAACTCCATTTAGGACTGGGAAACAAACGCTAGCTCGCCTTAGAAGAAACACATTCTGCTTTTGAGAAAAGAGCACTCTTCTACTCTACTGTGTTTCATATAGGGCCAGAAGAATAAGCTTGCTCAGAACAAAAGAAGTGTACTTCCTACACACACGGGCCATATCTAGTTCAACTTTGCTTAGAAAACTGACAAGAACAGTAGATCCTTTTCAGTCCAATACACTGTACATCCTGGGAACAGACGCGAGTCCTATTTGCCCTGTGTATGGCAAAGGGAACAAAATAGTGACTCTTCTTACTAGAAAACAACTCTTGCTTGTAGGACCTGAACCTGCATGTGATTCAACTCCATTTAGGACTGGGAAACAAAAGCTAGCTCGCCTTACAAGAAACCCACTCTGCTTTTGACAAAGAAGCACTCTTCTACTCTACTGTGTTTCCTATAGGACCAAAACAGTGAGCTTGCTCAGAACAAAAGAACTGTGTTTCCTATACACACGGCCATATCTAGTTCAATTCTGCTTAGGAAACTTACAAGAACAGTAGATCCTCTTCAGTCCAATACACTGTACATGCTGGGAACAGACGCCAGTGCTATTTGCCCTGTGTATGACAATGGGAGCGCAATAGTGACTCTTCTTACCAGAAAACAACTCTTGCTCGTAGGACCAGAAACTGCATGTGATTCAACTCCATTTAGGACTGGGAAACTAATGCTAGCTCGCCTTACAAGAAACACACTCTGCTTTTGAGAAAAGAGCACTCTTCTACTCTACTCTGTTTCCTATGTGTTCGATTAGTGAGCTTACAGTACAAAAGAACTGGGCTTCCTACACACACGCGCCATATCTAGTTCAACTCTGCAGAGGAAACTGACAAGAACAGTAGCTCCTCTTCAGTCCAATACACTGTACTTGATGGGAACAGAAGCGAGTCCTCTTTGCACTGTTTGGGGCAATGGGAGCGCAATAGTGACTTTCCTTACCAGAAAACAACTCTAGCTCGTAGGACCAAAAACTGCATGTGATTCAACTCAATTTAGGACTGGGAAACAAACGCTAGCTCGCCTTACAAGAAACACACTCTCCTTTTGAGAAAAGAGCACTCTTCTACTCTACTGTGTTTCCTATAGGGCCAAAAGAGTGAGCTTGCTCAGAACAAAAGAACTGTGCTTCCTACACACACGGGCCATACCTAGTTTAACTCCACTTAGGAAACTGACAAGAACAGTAGCTCCTCTTCAGTCCAATACACTGTACTTGCTGGGAACAACGCGAGAGCTATTTGCACTGTATATGGCAATGGGAGGGCAATAGTGACTCTTCTTACCAGTTAACATCTCTTGCTCGTAGGACCAGAAACTGCATGGGATTCAACTCCATTTCAGACTGGGAAACAAGCACTAGTTCGCCTTACAAGAAACACACTCTGCTTTGAGAAAAGAGCACTCTTCTACTCTACTGTGTTTCCTGTGGGGTCCGAACAGTCAACTTGCTCAGATCAAAAGAACTTTGCTTCTTACACACAGGGGCCATATCTAGTTCAACTCTGCTTAGGAAACTGACAAGAACAGTAGCTCCTCTTCAGTCCAATACACTGTACATGCTGGGAACAGACGCCAGTGCTATTTGTCCTGTGTATGACAATGGGAGCGCAATAGTGACTCTTCATACCAGAAAACAACTCTTGCTCGTAGAACCAGAAACTGCATGTGATTCAACTCCATTTAGGACTGGGAAACAAACGCTAGCTCGCCTTACAAGAAACACACTCTGCTTTTGAGAAAAGAGCACTCTTCTACTCTACTCTGTTTCCTATGGGTTCGATCAGTGAGCTTACAGTACAAAAGAACTGTGCTTCACACACACACGGGCCATATCTAGTTCAACTCTGCTTAGGAAACTGACAAGAACAGTAGCTCCTCTTCAGTCCAATACACTGTACTTGATGGGAACAGACGCGAGTCCTCTTTGCACCGTGTGTGGCAATGGGAGCGCAATAGTGACTTTCCTTACCAGAAAACAACTCTAGCTCGTAGGACCAAAAACTGCATGTGATTCAACTCCATTTAGGACTGGGAAACAAACGCTAGCTCGCCTTACAAGAAACTCACTCTCCTTCTGAGAAAAGAGCACTCTTCTACTCTACTGTGTTTCCTATAGGGCCAAAAGAGTGAGCTTGCTCAGAACAAAAGAACTGTGCTTCCTACACACACGGGCCATACCTAGTTTAACTCCGCTTAGGAAACTGACAAGAACAGTAGCTCCTCTTCAGTCCAATACACTGTACTTGTTGGGAACAACGCGAGAGCTATTTGCACTGTATATGGCAATGGGAGGGCAATAGTGACTCTTCTTACCAGTTAACATCTCTTGCTCGTAGGACCAGAAACTGCATGGGATTCAACTCCATTTCAGACTGGGAAACAAGCACTAGTTCACCTTACAAGAAACACACTCTGCTTTGAGAAAAGAGCACTCTTCTACTCTACTGTGTTTAATGTGGGGTCCGAACAGTCAGCTTGCTCAGAACAAAAGAACTTTGCTTCTTACACACAGGGGCCATATCTAGTTCAACTCTGCTTAGGAAACTGACAAGAACAGTAGCTCCTCTTCAGTCCAATACACTGTACATGCTGGGAACAGACGCCAGTGCTATTTGTCCTGTGTATGACAATGGGAGCGCAATAGTGACTCTTCATACCAGAAAACAACTCTTGCTCGTAGAACCAGAAACTGCATGTGATTCAACTCCATTTAGGACTGGGAAACAAATGCTAGCTCGCCTTACAAGAAACACACTATGCTTTTGAGAAAAGAGCACTCTTCTACTCTACTCTGTTTCCTATGGGTTCGATCAGTGAGCTTACAGTACAAAAGAACTGTGCTTCACACACACACGGGCCATATCTAGTTCAACTCTGCTTAGGAAACTGACAAGAACAGTAGCTCCTCTTCAGTCCAAAACATTGTACTTGATGGGAACAGACGCGAGTCCTCTTTGCACTGTGTGTGGCAATGAGAGCGCAATAGTGACTTTCCTTACCAGAAAACAACTCTAGCTCGTAGAACCAAAAACTGCATGTGATTCAACTCCATTTAGGACTGGGAAACATACGCTAGCTCGCCTTACAAGAAAATCACTCTGCTTTTGAGAAAATAGCACTCTTCTACTCTACTGTGTTTCCTATAGGGCCAAAACAGTGAGCTTGCTCAGAACAAAAGAACTGTGCTTCCTACACACATGGCCATATCTAGTTCAATTCTGCTTAGGAAACTGACAAGAACAGTAGATCCTCTTCAGTCCAATACACTGTACATGCTGGGAACAGACGCCAGTGCTATTTGCCCTGTGTATGACAATGGGAGCGCAATAGTGACTCTTCTTACCAGAAAAAAACTCTTGCTCGTAGGACCAGAAACTGCATGTGATTCAACTCCATTTAGGACTGGGAAACAAATGCTAGCTTGCCTTACAAGAAACACACTCTACTTTTGAGAAAAGAGCACTCTTCTACTCTACTCTGTTTCCTATGGGTTCGATCAGTGTGCTTACAGTACAAAAGTACTGGGCTTCCTACACACACTGGCCAATTCTCGTTCAACTCTGCTTAGGAAACTGACAAGAACAGTAGCTCCTCTTCAGTCCAATACACTGTACTTGATGGGAACAGACGCGAGTCCTCTTTGCACTGTGTGTGGCAATGGGAGCGCAATAGTGACTTTCCTTTCCAGAAAACAACTCTAGCTCGTAGGACCAAAAACTGCATGTGATTCAACTGAATTTAGGACTGGGAAACAAACGCTAGCTCGCCTTACAAGAAACACACTCTGCTTTTGAGAAAAGAGCACTCTTCTACTCTACTGTGTTTCCTAAAGTGCCAAAAGAGTGAGATTGCTCAGAACAAAAGAACTGTGCTTCCTACACACACGGCCATATCTAGTTCAATTCTGCTTAGGAAACTGACAAGAACCGTAGCTCCTCTTCAGTCCAATACACTGTACATGCTGGGAACAGACGCCAGTGCTATTTGCCCTGTGTATGACAATGGGAGTGCAATAGTGACACTTCTTACCAGAAAACAACTCTTATTCGTAGGACCAGAAACTGCATGTGATTCAACTCCATTTAGGACTGGGAAACAAATGCTAGCTCGCCTTACAAGAAACACACTCTGCTTCTCAGAAAAGAGCAATCTTCTACTCTACTGTGTTTCCTATAGGGCCAGAATAGTGAGCTTGCTCAGAACAAAAGAACTGTGCTTCCTACACACACGGGCCATATCTAGTTTAACTCCTCTTAGGAAACTGACAAGAACAGTAGCTCCTCTTCAGTCCAATACACTGTACTTGCTGGGAACAACGCGAGAGCTATTTGCACTGTATATGGCAATGGGAGGGCAATAATGACTCTTCTTACCAGTTAACATCTCTTGCTCGTAGGACCAGAAACTGCATGGGATTCAACTCCATTTAGGACTGGGAAACAAATGCTAGCTCGTCTTATAAGAAACACACTCTGCTTTTGAGAAAAGAGCACTCTTCCAATCTACTGAGTTTACTATGGGTTCGAACAGTGAGCTTGCTCAGAACAAAAGAACTGGGCTTCCTACACACACGGGCCATATCTAGTTTAACTCCGCTTATGAAACTGACAAGAACAGTAGCTCCTCTTCAGTCCAATTCACTGCACTTGCTGGGAACAGACGCGAGAGCTATTTGCACTGTATATGGCAATGGGAGCACAATAGTGACTCTTCTTACCAGTTAACATCTCTTGCTCGTAGGACCAGAAACTGCATGGGATTCAACTCTATTTCTGATTGGGAAACAAGCACTAGTTCGCCTTACAAGAAACACACTCTGCTTTTGAGAAAAGAGCACTCTTCTACTCTACTGTGTTTCCTATGGGGTCTGAACAGTCAGCATGCTCAGAACAAAAGAACTGTGCTTCCTACACACAAGGGCCATATCTAGTTCAACTCTGCTTAGGAAACTGACAAGAACAGTAGCTCCTCTTCAGTCCAATACACTGTACTTGATGGGAACAGACGCGAGTCCTCTTTGCACTGTGTGTGGCAATGGGAGTGCAATAGTGACTTTCCTTACCAGAAAACAACTCTAGCTCGTAGGACCAAAAACTGCATGTGATTCAAATCCATTTAGGACTGGGAAACAAACGCTAGCTCGCCTTACAAGAAACACACTCTGCTTTTGAGAAAAGAGCACTCTTCTACTCTACTGTGTTTCCTATAGGGCCAAAACAGTGAGCTTGCTCAGAACAAAAGAACTGTGTTTCCTACACACACGGGCCATACCTAGTTTAACTCAGCTTAGGAAACTGACAAGAACAGTAGCTCCTCTTCAGTCCAATACACTGTACTTGCTGGGAACAACGCGAGAGCTATTTGCACTGTATATGGCAATGGGAGGGCAATAGTGACTCTACTTACCAGTTAACATCTCTTGCTCGTAGGACCAGAAACTGCATGGGATTCAACTCCATTTCAGACTGGGAAACAAGCACTAGTTCGCCTTACAAGAAACACACTCTGCTTTGAGAAAAGAGCACTCTTCTACTCTACTGTGTTTCCTGTGGGGTCCGAACAGTCAGCTTGCTCAGAACAAAAGATCTTTGCTTCTTACACACAGGGGCCATATCTAGTTCAACTCTGCTTAGGAAACTGACAAGAACAGTAGCTCCTCTTCAGTCCAATACACTGTACTTGCTGGGAACAGACGCGAGAGCTATTTGCAATGTATATGGCAAAGGGAGCACAACAGTGACTCTTCTTACCACTTAACATCTCCTGCTCGTAGGTCAAGAAACTGCATGGGATTTAACTCCATTTCAGACTGGGAAACAAGCACTAGTTCGCCTTACAAGAAACACACTCTGCTTTTGAGAAAAGAGCACTCTTCTACTCTACTGTGTTTACTATGGGGTCCGAACAGTCAGCTTGCTCAGAACAAAAGAACTGTGCTTCCTACACACAGGGGCCATATCTAGTTCAACTCTGCTTAGGAAACTGACAAGAACAGTAGCTCCTCTTCAGTCCAATACACTGTACTTGATGGGAACAGACGCGAGTCCTCTTTGCACTGTGTGTGGCAATGGGAGCGCAATAGTGACTTTCCTTACCAGAAAACAACTCTAGCTCGTAGGACCAAAAACTGCATGTGATTCAACTCCATTTAGGACTGGGAAACAAACGCTAGCTCGCCTTACAAGAAACTCACTCTGCTTTTGAGAAAAGAGCACTCTTCTACTCTACTGTGTTTCCTATAGGGCCAAAACAGTGAGCTTGCTCAGAACATAAGAACTGTGCTTCCTACACACACGGCCATATCTAGTTCAATTCTGCTTAGGAAACTGACAAGAACAGTAGCTCCTCTTCAGTCCAATACACTGTACATGCTGGGAACAGACGCCAGTGCTATTTGCCCTGTGTATGACAATGGGAGTGCAATAGTGACTCTTCTTACCAGAAAACAACTCTTGCTCGTAGGACCAGAAAGTGCATGTGATTCAACTCCATTTAGGACTGGGAAACAAATGCTAGCTCGCCTTACAAGAAACACACTCTGCTTCTCAGAAAAGAGCACTCTTCTACTCTACTGTGTTTCCTATAGGGCCAGAATAGTGAGCTTGCTCAGACCAAAAGAACTGTGCTTCCTACACACACGGGCCATATCTAGTTTAACTCCTCTTAGGAAACTGACAAGAACAGTAGCTCCTCTTCAGTCCAATACACTGTACTTGCTGGGAACAACGTGTGAGCTATTTGCACTGTATATGGCAATGGGAGGGCAATAATGACTCTTCTTACCAGGTAACATCTCTTGCTCGTAGGACCAGAAACTGCATGGGATTCAACTCCATTTAGGACTGGGAAACAAATGCTAGCTCCCCTTATAAGAAACACACTCTGCTTTTGAGAAAAGAGCACTCTTCCAATCTACTGTGTTTACTATGGGTTCGAACAGTGAGCTTGCTCAGAACAAAAGAACTGGGCTTCCTACACACACGGGCCATATCTAGTTTAACTCCGCTTAGGAAACTGACAAGAACAGTAGCTCCTCTTCAGTCCAATACACTGTACATGCTGGGAACAGACGCGAGAGCTATTTGCACTGTATATGGCAATGGGAGCACAATAGTGACTCTTCTTAAAAGTTAACATCTCTTGCTCGTAGGACCAGAAACTGCAGGGGATTCAACTCCATTTCTGACTGGGAAACAAGCACTAGTTCGCCTTACAAGAAACACACTCTGCTTTTGAGAAAAGAGCACTCTTCTACTCTACTGTGTTTCCTATGGTGTCTGAACAGTCAGCTTGCTCAGAACAAAAGAACTGTGCTTCCTACACACAGGGGCCATATCTAGTTCAACTCTGCTTAGGAAACTGACAAGAACAGTAGCTCCTCTTCAGTCCAATACACTGTACTTGATGGGAACAGACGCGAGTCCTCTTTGCACTGTGTGTGGCAATGGGAGTGCAATAGTGACTTTCCTTACCAGAAAACAACTCTAGCTCGTAGGACCAAAAACTGCATGTGATTCAACTCCATTTAGGACTGGGAAACAAACGCTAGCTCGCCTTACAAGAAACTCACTCTGCTTTTGAGAAAATAGCACTCTTCTACTGTACTGTGTTTCCTATAGGGCCAAAAGAGTGAGCTTGCTCAGAACAAAAGAACTGTGCTTCCTACACACACGGGCCATATCTAGTTTAACTCCGCTTAGGAAACTGACAAGAACAGTAGCTCCTCTTCAGTCCAATACACTGTACTTGCTGGGAACAGAAGCGAGAGCTATTTGCACTGTATATGGCAAAGGGAGCACAATAGTGACTCTTCTTACCACTTAACATCTCTTGCTCGTAGGTCAAGAAACTGCATGGGATTTAACTCCATTTCAGACTGGGAAACAAGCACTAGTTCGCCTACAAGAAACACACTCTGCTTTTGAGAAAAGAGCACTCTTCTACTCTACTGTGTTTCCTATGGGGTCCGAACAGTCAGCTTGCTCAGAACAAAAGAACTGTGCTTCCTACACACAGGGGCCATATCTAGTTCAACTCTGCTTAGGAAACTGACAAGAACAGTAGCTCCTCTTCAGTCCAATACACTGTACTTGATGGGAACAGACGCGAGTCCTCTTTGCACTGTGTGTGGCAATGGGAGCGCAATAGTGACTTTCCTTACCAGAAAACAACTCTAGCTCGTAGGACCAAAAACTGCATGTGATTCAACTCCATTTAGGACTGGGAAACAAACGCTAGCTCGCCTTACAAGAAACTCACTCTGCTTTTGAGAAAAGAGCACTCTTCTACTCTACTGTGTTTCCTATAGGGCCAAAACAGTGAGCTTGCTCAGAACAAAAGAACTGTGCTTCCTACACACACGGCCATATCTAGTTCAATTCTGCTTAGGAAAGTGACAAGAACAGTAGCTCCTCTTCAGTCCAATACACTGTACATGCTGGGAACAGAAGCGAGAGCTATTTGCACTGTATATGGCAAAGGGAGCACAATAGTGACTCTTCTTACCACTTAACATCTCTTGCTCGTAGGTCAAGAAACTGCATGGGATTTAACTCCATTTCAGACTGGGAAACAAGCACTAGTTCGCCTACAAGAAACACACTCTGCTTTTGAGAAAAGAGCACTCTTCTACTCTACTGTGTTTCCTATGGGGTCCGAACAGTCAGCTTGCTCAGAACAAAAGAACTGTGCTTCCTACACACAGGGGCCATATCTAGTTCAACTCTGCTTAGGAAACTGACAAGAACAGTAGCTCCTCTTCAGTCCAATACACTGTACTTGCTGGGAACAACGCGAGAGCTATTTGCACTGTATATGGCAATGGGAGGGCAATAATGACTCTTCTTACCAGTTAACATCTCTTGCTCGTAGGGCCAGAAACTGCATGGGATTCAACTCCATTTAGGACTGGGAAACAAATGCTAGCTCCCCTTATAAGAAACACACTCTGCTTTTGAGAAAAGAGCACTCTTCCAATCTACTGTGTTTACTATGGGTTCGAACAGTGAGCTTGCTCAGAACAAAAGAACTTGGCTTCCTACACACACGGGCCATATCTAGTTTAACTCCACTTAGGAAACTGACAAGAACAGTAGCTCCTCTTCAGTCCAATACACTGTACTTGCTGGGAACAGACGCGAGAGCTATTTGCAATGTATATGGCAATGGGAGCACAATAGTGACTCTTCTTACCAGTTAACATCTCTTGCTCGTAGGACCAGAAACTGCATGGGATTCAACTCCATTTCTGACTGGGAAACAAGCACTAGTTCGCCTTACAAGAAATACACTCTGCTTTTGAGAAAAGAGCACTCTTCTACTCTACTGTGTTTCCTATGGTGTCTGAACAGTCAGCTTGCTCAGAACAAAAGAACTGTGCTTCCTACACACAGGGGCCATATCTAGTTCAACTCTGCTTAGGAAACTGACAAGAACAGTAGCTCCTCTTCAGTCCAATACACTGTACTTGATGGGAACAGACGCGAGTCCTCTTTGCACTGTGTGTGGCAATGGGAGTGCAATAGTGACTTTCCTTACCAGAAAACAACTCTAGCTCGTAGGACCAAAAACTGCATGTGATTCAACTCCATTTAGGACTGGGAAACAAACGCTAGCTCGCCTTACAAGAAACTCACTCTGCATTTGAGAAAATAGCACTCTTCTACTCTACTGTGTTTCCTATAGGGCCAAAACAGTGAGCTTGCTCAGAACAAAAGAACTGTGCTTCCTACACACACGGGCCATATCTAGTTTAACTCCGCTTAGGAAACTGACAAGAACAGTAGCTCCTCTTCAGTCCAATACACTGTACTTGCTGGGATCAGACGCGAGAGCTATTTGCACTGTATATGGCAAAGGGAGCACAATAGTGACTCTTCTTACCACTTAACATCTCTTGCTCGTAGGTCAAGAAACTGCATGGGATTTAACTCCATTTCAGACAGGGAAACAAGCACTAGTTCGCCTTACAAGAAACACACTCTGCTTTTGAGAAAAGAGCACTCTTCTACTCTACTGTGTTTCCTATGGGGTCCGAACAGTCAGCTTGCTCAGAACAAAAGAACTGTGCTTCCTACACACAGGGGCCATATCTAGTTCAACTCTGCTTAGGAAACTGACAAGAACAGTAGCTCCTCTTCAGTCCAATACACTGTACTTGATGGGAACAGACGCGAGTCCTCTTTGCACTGTGTTTGGCAATGGGAGCGCAATAGTGACTTTCCTTACCAGAAAACAACTCTAGCTCGTAGGACCAAAAACTGCATGTGATTCAACTCCATTTAGGACTGGGAAACTAATGCTAGCTCGCCTTACAAGAAACACACTCTGCTTTTGAGAAAAGAGCACTCTTCTACTCTACTGTGTTTCCTATAGGGCCAAAACAGTGAGCTTGCTCAGAACAAAAGAACTGTGTTTCCTATACACACGGCCATATCTAGGTCAATTCTGCTTAGGAAACTGAGAAGAACAGTAGATCCTCTTCAGTCCAATACACTGTACATGCTGGGAACAGACGCCAGTGCTATTTACCCTGTGTATGACAATGGGAGCGCAATAGTGACTCTTCTTACCAGAAAACAGCTCTTGCTCGTAGGACCAGAAACTGCATGTGATTCAACTCCATTTAGGACTGGGAAACTAATGCTAGCTCGCCTTACAAGAAACACACTCTGCTTTTGAGAAAAGAGCACTCTTCTAAACTACTCTGTTTCCTATGTGTTCCATCAGTGAGCTTACAGTACAAAAGAACTGGTCTTCCTACACACAGGGGGCATATCTAGTTCAACTCTGCTTAGGAAACTGACAAGAACAGTAGCTCCTCTTCAGTCCAATACACTGTACTTGATGGGAACAGAAGCGAGTCCTCTTTGCACAGTTTGTGGCAATGGGAGCACAATAGTGACTTTCCTTACCAGAAAACAACTCTAACTCGTAGGACCAAAAACTGCATGTGATTCAACTCAATTTAGGACTGGGAAACAAACGCTAGCTCACCTTACAAGAAACACACTCTCCTTTTGAGAAAAGAGCACTCTTCTACTCTACTGTGTTTCCTATAGGGCCAAAAGAGTGAGCTTGCTCAGAACAAAAGAACTGTGCTTCCTAAACACACGGGCCATATCTAGTTTAACTCCGCTTAGGAAACTGACAAGAACAGTAGCTCCTCTTCAGTCCAATACACTCTACTTGCTGGGAACAGATGCGAGAGCAATTTGCACTGTATATGGCAAAGGGAGCGCAATAGTGACTCTTCTTACCACTTAACATCTCTTGCTCATAAGACCAGAAACTGCATGGGATTTAACTCCATTTCAGACTGGGAAACAAGCACTAGTTCGCCTTACAAGAAACACACTCTGCTTTTGAGAAAAGAGCACTCTTCTACTCTACTGTGTTTCCTGTGGGGTGCGAACAGTCAGCTTGCTCAGAACAAAAGAACTGTGCTTCCTACACACAGGGGCCATATCTAGTTCAACTCTGCTTAGGAAACTGACAAGAACATTAGCTCCTCTTCAGTCCAATACACTGTACTTGATGGGAACAGACGCGAGTCCTCTTTGCACTGTGTGTGGCAATGGGAGCACAATAGTGACTTTCCTTACCAGAAAACAACTCTAGGTCGTAGGACCAAAAACTGCATGTGATTCAACTCCATTTAGGACTGGGAAATAAACGCTAGCTCGCCTTACAAGAAACTCACTCAGCTTTTGAGAAAAGAGCACTCTTCTACTCTACTGTGTTTCCTATAGGGCCAAAAGAGTGAGCTTGCTCAGAACAAAAGAACTGTGCTTCCTACACACACGGGCCATATCTAGTTTAACTCCGCTTAGGAAACTGACAAGAACAGTAGCTCCTCTTCAGTCCAATACACTGTACTTGCTGGGAACAGACTCGAGAGCTATTTGCACTGTATATGGCAAAGGGAGCACAATAGTGACTCTTCTTACCACTTAATATCTATTGCTCGTAGGACCAGAAACTGCATGGGATTCAACTCCATTTCAGACTGGGAAACAAGCACTAGTTCGCCTTGCAAGAAACACACTCTGCTTTTGAGAAAAGAGCACTCTTCTACTCTACTGTGTTTCCTATGGGGTCCGAACAGTCAGCTTGCTCAGAACAAAAGAACTGTGCTTCCTACACACACGGCCATATCTAGTTCAATTCTGTTTAGGAAACTGACAAGAACAGTAGATCCTCTTCAGTCCAATACACTGTACATGCTGGGAACAGACGCCAGTGCTATTTGCCCTGTTTATGACAATGGGAGCGCAATAGTGACTCTTCTTACCAGAAAACAACTCTTGCTCGTAGAACCAGAAACTGCATGTGATTCAACTCCATTTAGGACTGGGAAACAAATGCTAGCTCGCCTTACAAGAAACACACTCTGCTTTTGAGAAAAGAGCACTCTTCTACTCTACTCTGTTTCCTATGGGTTCGATCAGTGAGCTTACAGTACAAAAGAACTGGGCTTCCTACACACAGGGGCCATATCTGGTTCAACTCTGCTTAGGAAACTGACAAGAACAGTAGCTCCTGTTCAGTCCAATACACTGTACTTGATGGGAACAGACGCGAGTCCTCTTTGCACTGTGTGTGGCAATGGGAGCGCAATAGTGATTTTCCTTACCAGAAAACAACTCTTGCTCATAGGATCAAAAACTGCATGTGATTCAACTCCATTTAAGACTGGAAAACAAACGCTAGCTCGCCTTACAAGAAACACACTCTGCTTTTGAGAAAAGATCACTCTTCTACTCTACTGTGTTTTCTATAGGGCCAGAACAGTGAGCTTGCTCAGAACAAAAGAACTGTGCTTCCTACACACATGGCCATATCTAGTTCAATTCTGCTTAGGAAACTGACAAGAACAGTAGACCCTTTTCAGTCCAATAAACTGTACATGCTGGGAACAGACGCCAGTGCAATTTCCCCTGTGTATGACAATGGGAGCACAATAGTGACTCTTTTTAATAGAAAACAACTCTTGCTCTTAGGACCAGAAACTGCATGTGATTCAACTCCATTTAGGACTGGGAAACAAATGCTAGCTCGACTTACAAGAAACACACTCTGTTTTTGAGAAAAGGTCTCTCTTCTACTCTAGTGTGTTTCCTATGGGTTCGATCAGTGAGCTTACAGTAGAAAAGAACTGTGCTTCCTACACACACGGGCCATATCTAGTTCAACTCTGCTTAGGAAACTGACAAGAACAGTAGCTCCTCTTCAGTCCAATACACTGTACTTGATGGGAACAGACGCGAGTCCTCTTTGCACTGTGTGTGGCAAAGTGAGCGCAATAGTGACTTTCCTTACCAGAAAACAACTCTTGCTCGTAGGATCAAAAACTGCATGTGATTCAACTCCATTTAGGACTGGGAAACAAATGCTAGCTCCCCTTACAAGAAACGCACTCTGCTTTTGAGAAAAGAGCACTCTTCTACTCTACTGTGTTTCCTATATGGCCAAAAGAGTGAGCTTGCTCAGAACAAAAGAACTGTGCTTCCTACACACACGGCCATATCTAGTTCAATTCTGCTTAGGAAACTGACAAGAACAGTAGCTCCTCTTCAGTCCAATACACTGTACATGCTGGGAGCAGACGCCAGTGCTATTTGCCCTGTGTATGACAATGGGAGTGCAATAGTGACTCTTCTTACCAGAAAACAACGCTTGCTCGTAGGACCAGAAACTCTATGTGATTCAACTCCATTTAGCACTGGGAAACAAATGCTAGCTCGCCTTACAAGAAACACACTCTGCTTCTCAGAAAAGAGCACTCTTCTACTCTACTGTGTTTCCTATAGGGCCAGAATAGTGAGCTTGCTCAGAACAAAAGAACTGTGCTTCCTACACACACGGGCCATACCTAGTTTAATCCGCTTAGGAAACTGAGAAGAACAGTAGCTCCTCTTCAGTCCAATACACTCTACTTGATGGGAACAGAGGCGAGTGCTATTTGCACTGTGTATGGCAATGGGAGCGCAATAGTGACTTTCCTTACCAGAAAACAACTCTTGCTCGTAGGATCAAAAACTGCATGTGATTCAACTCCATTTAGGACTGGGAAACAAACGCTAGCTCGCCTTACAAGAAACACACTCTGCTTTTGAGAAAAGAGCACTCTTCTACTCTACTGTATTTCCTATAGGACCAGAATAGTGAGCTTGCTCAGAACAAAAGAACTGTGCTTCCTACACACACGGGCTATATATAGTTCAACTCTGCTTAGGAAACTGACAAGAACAGTAGCTCCTCTTCAGTCCAATACACTGTACTTGGTGGGAACAGACGCCAGTGCTATTTGCCCTGTGTATGACAATGGGAGCGCAATAGTGACACTTTTTACCAGAAAAAAACTCTTGCTCGTAGGACCAGAAACTGCATGTGATTCAACTCCTTTTAGGACTGCGAAACAAACGCAGCTCGCATTACAAGAAACACACTCTGCTTTTGAGAAAAGAGCACTCTTCTACTCTACAGAGTTTCCTATGGGGTCCGAACAGTGAGCTTGCTCAGAACAAAAGAACTTTGCTTCCTACACACACGGGCCATATCTAGTTCAACTCTACTTAGGAAACTGACAAGAACAGTAGCTCCTCTTCAGTCCAATACACTGTACTTGCTGGGAACAGACGCGAGTGCTATTTGCACTGTTATGTCAATGGGAGCGCAATAGTGACTTTCCATACCAAAAAATAACTCTAGCTCGTAGGACCAAAAACTGCATGTGATTCAACTCCACTTAGGACTGGGAACCAAACACTAGCTCGCCTTACCACAAGCACACTCTGCTTTTGAGAAAAGAGCACTCTTCTACTCTACTGTGTTTCCTATAGGGCCAGAATAGTGATCTTGCTTAGAACAAAAGAACTGTGCTTCCTACACACAGGGGCCATATCTAGTTAAACTCTGCTTAGGAAACTGAGAAGAACAGTAGTTCATCTTCAGTCCAATACAGTGTACTTGCTGGGAACAGACGCTATTGCTATTTGCACTATGTATGGCAATGGGAGCTCAATAGTGACTTTCCTTATCAGAAAACAACTCTAGTTCGTAGGACCAAAAACTGCATGTGATTCAACTCCATTTAGGACTGGGAAACAAATGCTAGCTCGCCTTACAAGAAACACACTCTGCTTTTGAGAAAAGAGCACTCTTCTACTCTACTGTGTTTCCTACAGGGCCAAAACAGTGAGCTTGCTCAGAACAAAAGAACTGTGCTTCCTACACACACGGCCATATCTAGTTCAATTCTGCTTAGGAAACTGACAAGAACAGTAGATCCTCTTCCGTCCCATACACTGTACTTGCTGGGAACAGACGCCAGTGCTATTTGCCCTGTGTATGACAATGGGAGCACAATAGTGACTCTTCTTACCAGAAAACAACTCTTGCTCTTAGGACCAGAAACTGCATGTGATTCAACTCCATTTCTGACTGGGAAACAAATGCTAGCTCGCTTTACAAGAAAAACACTCTGCTTTTGAGAAAAGAGCAGTCTTCTACTCTACTGTGTTTCCTATAGGGCCAGAATAGTGAGCTTGCTCAGAACAAAAGAACTGTGCTTCCTACACTCACGGGATATATCTAGTCCAACTCTGCTTAGGAAACTGACAAGAACAGTAGCTCCTCTTCAATCCAATACGCTGTACATGCTGGGAACAGACGCCAGTGCTATATGCCCTGTGTATGACAATGGGAGAACAACAGTGACTCTTCTTACCAGAAAACAACTCTTGCTCGTAGGACCACAAACTGCATGTGATTCAACTCCATTTAGGACTGGGAAACAAATGCTAGTTCGCTTTACAAGAAAAACACTCTGCTTTTGAGAAAAGAGCAGTCTTCTACTCTACTGTGTTTCCTATTGGGCCAGAATAGTTAGCTTGCTCAGAACAAAAGAACTGTGTTTCCTACACACACGGGCTATATCTAGTACAACTCTGCTTAGGAAACTGACAAGAACAGTAGAACATTTTCAGTCCAAAAAACTGTACATGCTGGGAACAGACGCCAGTGCAATTTGCCCTGTGTATGACAATGGGAGCACAATAGTGACTCTTCTTAATAGAAAACAACTCTTGCTCATAGGACCAGAAACTGCATGTGATTCAACTCCATTTAGGACTGGGAAACAAATGCTAGCTCGCCTTACAAGAAACACACTCTGTTTTTGAGAAAAGGGCACTCTTCTAATCTAGTGTGTTTCCTATGGGATCGATCAGTGAGCTTACAGTAGAAAAGAACTGTGCTTCCTACACACACGGGCCATATCTAGTTCAACTCTACTTAGGAAACTGACAAGAACAGTAGCTCCTCTTCAGTCCAATACACTGTACTTTCTGGGAACAGACGCGAGTGCTATTTGCCCTGTGTATGTCAATGGGAGCGCAATAGTGACTTTCCTTACCAGAAAACTACTCTAGCTCGTAGGACCAGAAACTGCATGTGATTCAACTCCATTTAGGACTGGGAACCAAACGCTAGCTGGACTTACAAGAACCACACTCTGCTTTTGAGAAAAGAGCACTCTTCTACTCTACTGTGTTTCCTATAGGGCCAAAACAGTGAGCTTGCTCAGAACAAAAGAACTGTGCTTCCTAAACACACGGGCTAAATCTAGTTCAGTTCTGCTTAGGAAACTGACAAGAACAGTAGCTCCTCTTCAGTCCAATACACTGTACTTGCTGGGAACAGACGCCAGTGCTATTTGCCCTGTGTATGACAATGGGAGTTCAATAGTGACTCTTCTTACCAGAAAAAAAACTCTTGCTCGTAGGACCAGAAACTGCATGTGATTCAACTCCATTTAGGACTGCGCAACAAACGCTAGCTTGCCTTACAAGAAACACACTTTGCTTTTGAGAAAAGATCACTCTTCTAATCTACTGTTTTTCCTATAGGGCCAGAACAGTGAGCTTACTCAGAACAAAAGAACTGTGCTTCCTAAACACACAGCCATATCTAGTTCAATTTTGCTTAGGAAACTAACAAGAACAGTAGATCCTCTTCAGTCCCATATACTGTACTTGATGGGAACAGACGCGAGTGCTATTTGCACTGTGTATGTCAATGGGAGCGCAATAGTGTCTTTCCTTACCAGAAAAACACTCTAGCTCGTAGGACCAGAAACTGCATGTGATTCAACTCCATTTAGGACTGGGAACCAAACGCTAGCTTGCCTTACAAGAAACACACTCTGCTTTTGAGAAAAGAGCACTCTTCTACTCTACTGTGTTTCCTATAGGGCCAGAATAGTGAGCTTGCTCAGAACAAAAGAACTGTGCTTCCTACACACAGGGGCCATATCTAGTTCAACTCTGCTTAGGAAACTGAGAAGAACAGTAGCTCATCTTCAGTCCATTACAGTGTCCTTGCTGGGAACAGACGCGAGTGCTATTTGCACTATGTATGGCAATGGGATCTCAATAGTGACTTTCCTTACCAGAAAACAACTCTAGCTCGTAGGACCAAAAACTGCATGTGATTCAACTCCATTTAGGACTGGGAAACAAACGCTAGCTCGCCTTACAAGAAACACACTCTGCTTTTGAGAAAAGAGCACTCTTCTACTCTACTGTGTTTCCTACAGGGCCAGAACAGTGAGCTTACTCAGAACAAAAGAACTGTGCTTCCTACACACACGGCCATATCTAGTTCAATTTTGCTTAGGAAACTAACAAGAACAGTAGATTCTCTTCAGTCCCATACACTGTACTTGCTGGGAACATATGCGAGTGCTATTTGCACTGTATATGGCAATGGGAGCAAAATAGTGACTCTTCTTACCAGAAAACAACTCTTGCTCGTAGAACCAGAAACTGCATGTGATTCAACTCCTTTTAGGATGGGAAACAAACGCTAGCTCGCCTTACAAGAAACACTCTCTGCTTTTGAGAAAAGAGCACTCTTCTACTCTAGTGTATTTCCTATAGGACCAGAATAGTGAGCTTGCTCAGAACAAAAGAACTGTGCTTCCTACACACACGGGCCATATCTAGTTCAATTCTGCTTAGGAAACTGACAAGAACAGTAGATCCTCTTCAGTCCAATACAGTGTACTTGCTGGGAACAGACGCCAGTGCTATTTGCCCTGTGTATGACAATGGGAGCTCAATAGTGACTCTTCTTACCAGAAAACAACTCTTGCTCGTAGGACCAGACACTGCATGTGATTCA